>NW_013667335.1:130894-134084 GCF_000517525.1 Limulus polyphemus | reverse complement strand
GGGGGGGCAACAACATTTGTTTTCCCTGTAATCCCTGTTTACGATCGAAACAATGCACGTGGTCTGTTATGTTAAAACTTGTTAATATAAAAAAGAAAAAGAAACTAGCATCAACACGTGTTTATCTATGTAAGTAAATAACTGATTTTACCACTGTCCTTGCTATAGTGCTTACAACAGGCTTACCGTGAAATGTTGAAAGCAAACAAACTGGAAAGTAAATTAGGCTATGGGGATTTCTAACATCAGTACCAGGAATAAACTTTTCTTGGAGTGGCGAGTGCTATATTTCTAACAGTAATTTACTAGTAAACGTCACTCAACAACACTGGGAGTCTATCAAAAAGTACAGAATTTATATCTTTAAAAAACTCAGTTCGCACTCATATAACTTCGGGTAAACTATCGACAAGCCTGTTATGTAAAATATGAACAATAAAAATAAACATTCTTCGTTTAACACCACCAGCAGGTGCGCAGCACCCTTACTTCAAGCACCCATACTTCCGCGCCATTGGAAATTATATGTTGTTCTAAGAACGTATACGTAAAAGTAAAAAAAAATAATGTGTTATAATATTTCAACCACACTTCATCCGTCATATCCAGTGCCGACGAGGCCTTTCGCCTATTACCGTGAGCTCATCAGGCCAGCTGGGATGTGACATAGTAATCTAGGCTATTTATATCATCAACTGTCGTGAATAATGACTGCTATATTAGGGTGTGAACTGGACTGCGTACGTGAATTGTAATCGTTACACTGAAACCAAAATTCAAAATTTAAAATAAAGAGTTTTTCCCATGAGATATTTACTCTTAAAATGTAAACCTATGGAAATGTTTAATAATTTAATATTCACTCTGTTACATCTAAGCCTAGAAAATCGTATGCCATGATACATTCTCTGTATTACAGAGTATATTATTTTATGACATATTATTCACTCTACACGTATAATCCAAGAATAGGTTTCTTTTAAAGCTATATTCACTTTACTGTCTTTCAGAGTATCGGAAATTTTCTTTCTTTTCACAATTACCCTACCGATTCTAAACGTAGATAAGTTTATTGGGGCGGATGCATTTTATCAGGCGCTAGTGCAATTGCCCCATATGGGAGGTGTGCAGCCCGCTTGTACAGAACAAGGCACGGGCGATCAATAGTTGCTTTTTTAGATAAGGAGAAAAACGACCCAAAAGTTAGTACAAAGCTAAAAATATCCGTGGTATAAAGAAAACTGCAGTGTATATATAGAATGCTGTGATAATAACTTGTTAAATAAAGGGTAATGCGATAACTATTACGTCAAAATCTACGACACGAAGAACGTGTCTGAATTAAAAACATATTGATTCACTAGGACATACTTTCTTCGCCAACAAACCCTGATCACCAAACACAACCCATAACTGCCTACAGTCTTATCCTCTGAGCTTTTGTAAATATCTACTCGATGGTAAAATAAGTTATCTGTCACGATCGTCTCGTTTCACTGATTACTTTCACAAGTCTTTAGGTTTTTATCAATGACATAATTACATTTTTTTTTTTGGTTTCACCAGGAAGCCTGAGTTTATTTAAGAAATATTTTTTTATGTGTTATACAATACACGCAAATCCGATGTCATGAAAAATATAACTAATGCTTTTATGGATCACAAGAAAAATCTGCTTTCTACAAAATAATCATTGCAGGTTATCTAGGTCACAGGAAACCTTAATTCCATTTAACACATGACGAAAGTTCTTTTGGCTCATTAGGTAACCCAATTTATTTGAAGATTCCACATTAAGCCTTAAAATACGTTTTTACTAATTACTCAGTACTTAATTTAGACGACACTACTTAACTTCTAAGCTTATTCATCCTTTAGTTTGCTTGCTTGTAGTTAAGCACAAAGCTACACAATGGACTGTCTTTGCTCTACCCACTACGGTTATCAACATCCAATTTTTATCCTTATAATTCCGCAGACGTACCGGTGAGCCACTGGGGAAGGGGGGGGGGTAGACCTTTAGATCCTCTTCATCACCCGGAGTCTCAGTGTCAAGTCTGAAGAATAATGACGTTAAAAATCGGGTCTCGATACCCGCGTGGGCAGAGCACAGATAGCCCATTGTTTAGGTTTGTGCTTAAGAACAACAACAAATTAATTAGAACAACTTAACTTCTGCAGTAAATGTCACAGATACATTTTTCTTCTGACTAATTGGAAAATATTTCCTAGATTAGCACTAGCTGGTACCTCAAGATTAATCAGAAAATCTCGTTCTCAGCACGTCTTCTTGGATAACACAAATCCAGATTATGTACTGGCATAGTTTTTCTTTCAATCTTGAAGCGGAGCCCACATAAATGCGTCCAGCCGTGACAGCTGTTAAAGTGGTTAAATTGTTCTGTTTACGTTTTCAAAGTGTGGTCCTGCATCAGTAAACAAGCTTTGTTCTTTCCGTATAACTGCCATTGAATGTTGTTCTGTGAGTGAAATAAAAGCTGCACTGACGTAATACTAAGAAGTACTAATCTAGTCATAGTTCTTTCCTCTTGTTCAGTATGATTCAGTGAATTCAAACTCTACACATCCTAGGCAGTATGTTTTTTTGTCCGTTTGGTGCTATTGAAATGCTCTGTTAGTTTCAGATTCCACCGCTTCGATGAGTCGCGGTGATAAATCAGTTTAAGTGTAAAATCTATACTGAAGTAGCAGTTTTCCCCACTTAATAACATTAAATTTTACATTTTAAAGTATCGTACAATATAGGTTGTACAGTTAAGAATAACACATTTGCGTGTTATTGGTAAAATGCGTTGTAACATATACAGGTTTTCTTTTTTTTAACGTATGAAAAAATTCTAGGACTTAGTACTGATCTTTGGTACTTACAGGAAACAGTACTGTCGTCTTGTAGTTACAGAGGCTACTACCCTTTTATAGTTATAGAACTGTGCTGCCCTCTAGTTGTTATATGTGTCGGTACTACCTCTACAGCTTTAGAAGATAACACTGTTTTCTACTACTTGAAGAAGATGACACTGCTGTTTACTATTAATATAAACTTCTAATCAAATCAAACTTCGGCCCAGCATGGCTAGGTGGTTAGGGCGCTCGACTCTCAATCTGCGGGTCGCGGGTTCGAATCCCCATCCCACCAAACATGCTCGCCCTTTCAACTGTGGGGGCGTTA
>NW_013667335.1:126038-130072 GCF_000517525.1 Limulus polyphemus | reverse complement strand
TATGATACTATACTGACCTCTAGTAGTTATAGGAGCTGGGACTGGTCTCTAATAGTTATATGTGACAACACTCTCTTTAAGTAATTATATGATACTATACTGACCTCTAGTAGTTATAGGAGCTGGGACTGGTCTCTAATAGTTATATGTGACAACACTCTCTTTAAGTAATTATATGATACTATACTGACCTCTAGTAGTTATAGGAGCTGGGACTGGTCTCTAATAGTTATATGTGACAACACTCTCTTTAAGTAATTATATGATACTATACTGACCTCTAGTAGTTATAGGAGCTGGGACTGGTCTCTAATAGTTATATTGACAACACTCTCTTTAAGTAATTATATGATACTATACTGACCTCTAGTAGTTATAGGAGCTGGGACTGGTCTCTAATAGTTATATGTGACAACACTCTCTTTAAGTAATTATATGATACTATACTGGCCTCTAGTAGTTATAGGAGCTGGGACTGGTCTCTCATAGTTATATGTGACAACACTTCTCAACTAATTACAAGAGATTGTACTGGCTTCTAGTAGTTATAAGCTACAGTACTGATATATTTATAGTGGAAAGATACAGATTCTTCAGTAAACTAAACGCTTAAATTCGACGATTCCAGAAAAACGTACGAAGAACTACACTTACAAACTTTACAAACAATAACAACTACTTAAGTTATATCACTTAGATGAGGGGTTTAGGCACATTTTGGTCTGGGTGTGGCTAGCGTGCTTGTATTTTGAATCCGATAGTACATGGTTTACATCCCTTTGACGCTAAAACGCGCTCTATCAGATAATAGTAGCTCAAGAGTTGGCTGTGGGTGCTGTTAACTAGTTGCCTTTCTTCTACTTTACCAGTAGAATATTAGGGACGAGTGTTTCTCAGATAATCCGTCATGTACGCTTGCGCAAAACTTCTAAACAAACAATCAAATTAGTCATTTTATATTTCTTGTTACAACATATCTGAACGTTTCTTTAAAACTGGTGGATGAAGTTTTTCCGAAGCCGGTTAGTGACACAGCGGCATGTCTACGGACATACAACGCTATAATCCTGGTTTCGATACCCGTAGTGGGCAGAGCACAGATAGCCTTTTGTGTAGCTTTGTGCTTAACTTCAAACAAACTATTCCAATTTATCCTGCCACTCATTGGTCGATCATTATTATTGTTATAGGACTGAAAACTTAATCTTATAAATAAAACTTTGAACACAGTTTTAATGAAATTGAGAAAGAGAAAGGCTTAAAAGTCTATAAAACACACGACAAAATAAGTTACAGATGATGATAAAGTTATATTTCTATTAAGATTCTATGTCGCATTGGATGACTGAATAAAGCTGGAATGGCGCGTAAAGAAATTATATTTTCTGTCGGAGTCGATTTTCTTTTTCCATAAAAGCAATCCGTGGATTCTTTTTTTTATTAGTGTCATGTTTGGCACGCTTTGATGAAGAACAAAGAATAAGAGGATACAGTTGATAAGAAAAATTTGGAAACCGTATTTGATCTATTCGAACGAAACTGATAAGTCGTAGTAACTGTGGAAACATAAAAACACGTAACAGTACTGGAAAAATATTGCGTACAGATCATACTTGTGAAATGTACACAAAAACTTTCCACGATCTTTACAAAAACTATTCACATCTGCATAAACGTGTCATGGAATAGCGAACCATATATAGCGCTCGTCAGAGCTATATACTACCGGTTTAAAGGTGGTCCTGTACAATTAATGAAGGGGAATGTGACAAAAACGAAGGACAACCGCAGTATAGCGTGTTTTTCGTCGTGAATATCACTAAGCATGTAGTGCTTGGTATGTAGGGATGCTTTTATTCAAATGTGAATTACAAATTAAATTTCCGAACATTCACCACGGCATATTGCAAAAAAAAAGTAATAAATAGAAAAAAAGGTAAACCGAACTAAAGTTTTGATAAAGTTTTTGATTATATTTTTTTACCACAAAAAGAAAGGATTGGCTCTGTGTTAGAGCTCTGGATTTCAGGGCAAGCGATCCGGGTTTCAATCCGTGCGTATACAACACCACAAAATATTCGATGGTGTGTTATAAGAGTGACAGTCAATCCCTTAATTAGAAAAATACGATGCTTCACAGGCTTTACACCCCTAAACATGGTAAATATTAATCTGTTATTCGTATATTTAAATAATAATAAAATGTTGTAACAGTGCGGACCTTAGCAAGTGCGAGGCCCCAAGTAGCAGGTTAGTAAGATCCAGATTGGACTCTTACAAAAAACAGTGAGTAGACTGTATAAGGTTGCCCAACACAGAGATAAGATAGCAAAATTAAGCCCTCCAATTTATTATTCAAGACAGATAGGAGTATGAAAAATGGCGTTTCTTCGAAAACAGTGGGTGGACGACGTCCACCCTTGAGGCTAACACTAATTAGACCATACCGTCCACTAACAAATAGCGCTGTAACGAGAGTTTCAGGGGGAGGGGAGTTGTTCTCCAAATAATTTTTTTTAAGGAAGGCTCATGTAGTCATCACTAGTATTTCAAGGAATTAAACGTTGCATATTTTTGCACTTTTTTCGAGACTTCAAAATAGTTAATTTAAAATGTTGCTTTTAACCTACCAGTGCGAATCCCCTAAAAACACGAGGTTTCAAGTAATCAACTTGTCTTTTAGTTGCTTAAGACTGACACTGTGTTGTAATAGGTTAAAATGTAGTTAGATTGACTCATTAATTATTAAACTTTTCTTTCTGATAAAAAATACACTTCGCTATCGAAACATGCCCCTAGCAGGCATAAAGTTCTTAGTGTACATGTATGGGAAGGTCTAATAGTAGCTTCCTTTGCAAGATATTATAATAAGGGCCAAATTCGTTTTGTGTATGTGAAATGAGTACAATGTTATATATGTGCGTGTGTACATATATATATATATATATTACATTGTTTTCCAGGAACATGAATCTAAAGAAGTATGCTTATTTATTTAACGTACCATAGATTTTTTATTCTTTTTTTACTTTATAAACAAGGAATACTTTACCCTAGTATGTCGGTCTATGTAATCGTCTGTTGATAATAATCGTCTACTGATAATGGACCCGGATGCGCTTTCATTCTCTAACAGCTTGCACTGACAAGCCGCGCCCTTTCTGAACTTCGTGATGAAATTGGCTGACCTTCTTTCTCTGACCTTTGCTGATCTAGTGTGTAAACAGAGTTGGTGACGTAACACAAGTAGTACTCCAAATAGGCAGCTATTTTTTTTTCTTTAACTTGTCGCTACCCTTGAAAAAAGGAGGACGTGGGCAGCAACCCACCAGCTACATTTTGTCAGCCGTTGTGTTTACATGATGGAAACCCTTTCATGAAATTTTCTTTCCGTTACGGTATTTGTACCAGTTCACCGGTTGGTACTTCCACGGGTTTTATCAATATCTTTCATTAAAACAAGCTTCTTCTTCCATTATAAAAAGGTGCAACGATTAAAAAATTGACTATTTTTAGCTATAATCTTGTTGCTAGGTTCTAAGACTGTTGACCTAAAGGTCCAAGGTTCGAGCTGCAATATGCTGTTGAACGCACTCCTGCTCTTTCAGCAATGGGCATATTGTAATACTGACAAACAACTACCTGGTAGAAGGCGTAAAAACAGCTTTAGTAATATTGCTTGATTATTGAGTAGAAGAATGTGACAACGTAAATTTAAAGGTCGTTTTAGCTATGTTTCTCTCCCAAGTTTACATTTGAAACCGATAGTTGAATTATATTCATATCAGTGTTAGATCACGTCGGTTGACATTCAAGTCCGTTCTTTCCATGCATGTATCAGTTAAATTTTCCGTCCACAAAACTATGTTATGTAATGTTTTTGGTTTCATTTCCTTTATTTTAATTTCTTTCAAGCCTGTGTGACCATTTATGACAATTTTCGACCTCAGTTGGTAGTAAAACGTATTTATAGAGTTTTTAATTGATTTACCCAGGAATGTTTCTGGGGTAATCAACCGAAAACTTCGTGTCCC
>NW_013667335.1:122556-125326 GCF_000517525.1 Limulus polyphemus | reverse complement strand
ATTCAAGCCGTCTCCAGCCATTATTAGTCTCAAAGTGGGTTCCTCGTCATCGAATGCGAATCTCTTTCTTCTCGGCAGTAGTAGTTCGCGTGACTGGATTGTGAAACTGAGGATTCGTGCTTCGAGACCTGTTGCAGAAAAAACGCTCTCCGGATTTTTTTGGGTCACGTGAGTGCGCTATAAGATTGGTGGCCATATCCAGTATTTGGCCAGTCAACAGTAGCCCAAGAGGTGCTGTTGACTAGTTGTCTTCCCTCTAGTATATCAGTTCAAGATTTGGGCAGAATTCTGAAGAAAAACAAAACCCTTCATTGCCCCGTGTCAGCGATTTTCCCTTAATCTTCAAGATACATTCCATAGTTAGTGGTATAATTTCACAATAAACAGAATGTATGCAATCAACCTTTAGTTTTTCTTAGTTGGTAACTTGGGTTAAATCTCAATAATCTTTATTCCTGTTTTAATTAGAGGTAACCGAAAAGCAGCCGCCATGCCACGAAACTGGTAATATTAAAAAAATAAACACTATGTATGAAAGAATGTATCTATATAAATATATAGTACTGTCTGTTGTCTGTCCATGTAACTACTTCGCAGGATGTGGATGGATCTTCAACAAAAGTGGTATGGAGATTCACTGGGTCCATACATAAAAAATTTCAGTTTTGCGGTTTTTATAAGCGTTTTCACGTTTTTTTACCGCTACTTCACCCACTGTAGATGGATATTCACCAATGTGGTACGGAAGTGCGTTGAGTATATAGAAAGACATAAAAAATTTGCCGTTTTACGGTTTTTAGGGGTGTTTTCGCGTTTTTTTTACTACTACTACTTCGCTCCCTGTTGATGGACCTTCACCAAATTTGTCATGAAGGTTTGTTGGGTCCATTACAAATTTCCAGTTTTGCGGTTTTTATAGGCGTTTTTTACAATTACATATGAGAGAGGCAACTTTTAAAGTCCTAAGATAACCTTTCATTAATCATGAATTTACATACCTTCCGTACTACAGCTAGTATATATATATAATTTATAGAGGGTGGTCCACTAAAAACTAGTTTGGAACATAATGAATCAAGATAAATAGGTCTAGGTTTTATTGGGCCCTGTTGGATGTGGTTTGTGCTATTAGAAATCCTATAATTACCTTTCCTCAGCTAGAGGCAGCGCAGACTACACGTAAAGATTGTTGGAAGGATTTAGAAATGTCTCGAATAAAAAGTGCCTGGACAGAGTTACCTATGATAAGCTGTAGAAGGAACGTAGAATTCAAAGAAGTGCTTATCTTCCGTAACTCTTGTAGGCCTAGCTTAATTTGTTTTCCGTACTTCTGTAGGCCTAGCTTAATTTGTTTTCCGTACTTCTGTAGGCCTAGCTTAATTTGTTTTCCGTACTTCTGTAGGCCTAGCTTAATTTGTTTTCCGTACTTCTGTAGGCCTAGTATAGTTTTGTTACTGTGTTTCAAAACATCACGTGCCTTCTTATACCCTGGATCAAAGTGCAACATTAGTCTGTTGTTCTATTTGATTTAGAAATTGTAAGTAAATGAACGTACATATAAAAGTATTCAGTTTTGGCAAAATCCACAAATTCGTGACCCTCATAAAATATCTCAGTACACATTTTTATTTAACAACAGATCTGTGAAAGTGAATTTCTTTTGTATTTGTAATGTCTTGTAGCAGTAAGGAAGGTTGTAATACTTATGGACCCACGGGGTAGTTTGATTTTATTATATTTTAACGTTATAATATATGTAATGAAGTACACAAATGCATATTATTATGTGCATAAACGATAAATAATTCAATATACGTATAAATGTGTGCATAAATTTTATCAACTGTATTGTCATTCTATAGCAGAAAATCTTCCAGCTTCTTCTTTCAATATAAAGGAAACGAGCTGTAAATAACTCGCATCTCATGCATCCGGGACTTACTGTACAATCACGAGAAAAATGCCTACGACACTATATTTTTCGTATGACGTAACTACCGGTTAGAATGATGCCACTTGTTATACATAGTTAATATGCTCTTACGTCTTAAGCAAACGTGTTCGCTTAGTCAAACTGTCCATGAGTTATGGTGTTAGTCATCGTACCCAGCCTCCTACCCGAATATACCACGCCAAAAGCAACATACCTATCTTTGCTCTGGTGGGATATCTCTTACTCTTCATAAATCATAGTGCTCTTGTATTTAAATTGTTAATGCATACCACATGAAGTATTGTATTATTTTTTTCAGATTCAAAACATGTGATTCACAGCTTGAATAGCTTTAATAATTTACTGTTAAGTATAATTCCTCTGAATAAAAAGTTTAAAAACTAAACTCAGTAAGCATTGCAAAGCTTAAGTGATTGTGAAATCACTTGTTTTTTATTTTTGTATTTTTTTAAACTTCAAGTGCCAGAGAAACATTTATCTTTTCGTTTCAATTTATGGCATTTAAGTCAGTTTAGTTACGCAAATTATAAGTTAGACTACAAAACCATGAAGAGACACTTACCCGAATTAAGCTTTATGATTTTCTCGAGTAAGAAGTTTGTGTTTAAATTCCTTTGGGTGCAATAAAATGTCGTTAATAGCATGTTGATATCATTGCTCTCTCGAGCTTTGTAGTTACGTCTGGTAATCAAGCTTTAACGAATGACAAGGCCTAGAAAAGAAAATCTTAACGTTGAAAGTATTTTGAAAAATGCGTAACAATAAAGAAATAGTTCTATGGAACTTGGTAAAATATACACCTGGAAAAAAGTTAAG
>NW_013667335.1:118966-121586 GCF_000517525.1 Limulus polyphemus | reverse complement strand
TTGTGCCCAATAATGCATAATTTCATTTGATAAACACGTTTAGATTGAATGGTAATTTATAATCAGTCACAAGAACGTCGAATCTGAATCACTTGAAAAAACACGGGGGTGCTTAACTTTTTTCCAGGTGTATATTAACTAACTATTCGTCATCTCGTTACGATTATCTGAATTTCAATCAGAGACTTACATTTATATACCTAACTGATTTATATTGAAACTCGAATCAGCATTAAATATATACATATATATATATATATTACCTTTTTTTCCAGTTAAGTGCATCCAAATTTCCTTGTGTGGTAAAGATCGGCCATGCACACGGTGGAATGGGAAAAATAAAAGTGGATAACCATATGGCTTTTCAAGATGTATCTAGTCTAGTAGCTGTTACCAAAAAGTACTGTGTAGTCGAACCTTATATCGATGCCAAATACGATATCCACATCCAGAAAATTGGAAATAATTACAAGGCCTACATGTGAGTATACCTTTGGAACACTGAAATTACCGTTCTTCTGAAGGCTTAACATACTTATATGGCTACAGTTATTTCACATTAATTGAGCTAATACTGAATAAGGCAATTCGGCTCTTACTTGTTACCCTAAAAGAAAAATTTGGTTTTAGTAAAATCCCGTTGTTTCCTTTCATTTTCTTGTAGAACTCCACACCTAGAAACCAATTTATATGGAAAAAAAAATCCACGATAATTGTTTTCCATATTTATTTCTTTTTTATGTTTTTTTAACGGATTTAGTTTTTTTATTTTCTATTAGAATGTATTTCGGACTTCATCGGGTTCATAGGCAGGTGAAGTTCATTATAAGTTGGAAAATGACACATTGACATATTCTGACGCATGAAAATGAACATTGTACTATCTCGAACTTAAAATGTATAACTAAGCAGTAAAATGTTCTTATTCATGAAAAATACCTAATTTTACATAGGAGAATATCTTGATTGAATTGTCCTTGCGGAGGCATGCTTACAAAAGAACTATAACTATATCTATTAGAACTATAACTGAAATGTATATTATACGGTCATGGTTAATATACTAGGTAGTAAAACACTTGAAAGATTTCCAAGTTAATGCAGTGAAAAAAGTGCTCGCTAGTTCTTTGACCTCTTCATCAGGATAGCGAAATAACGTATAGCACAGTTACTGTTTCACATTACTGTATCTAAAGACTGATATAGTCAAACTTATCTGTCAGAACTTTTGTTCAGGGAGCTGTTGAATAGTTGCTTAAGCAGATTCGATGTTTTATCGATGAACGTGTTCTGATAGTTATATGGACACAAAATTCTAGGAGAAAGTAGTAAAGTCTATACAATGTGTTGTAATTTAGTATAAATCTATGTGAAAGTGCTAATTAACTTGTATGTGTTCACCAGAAGAAAGTCAAGCTTTGGATACTGGAATTATTGTAATTTAACATAAATCTATGTGTGGGTGTTAATTAACTTGAATGTGTTCACCAGAAGAAAGTCAAGCTTTGGATACTGGAATTATTGTAATTTAACATAAATCTATGTGTGGGTGTTAATTAACTTGAATGTGTTCACCAGAAGAAAGTCCAGCTTTGGATACTGGAAATATTGTAATTTAACATAAATCTATGTGAGGGTGTTAATTTACTCTTATCAACCAGGAGAAAATCCATCTCTGGATGCTGGAAGGCCAACATTGGTTCCGCCATGTTGGAACAAGTTCAGATGACTGACCGCTACAAGCAGTGGGTAGACGAAGTGTCCGAGATGTTTGGTGGTCTAGACATTTGTGCTATAGAAGCCCTTCAGGGTAAAGATGGACGGGAATACATTTCTGAGGTGAGTAATCATTCGGAGAACGCTTTTTGTCTAGTCGATGGTCAGTTATGAAGTTGGTTCTTACGTAACTTATTCTTAGGCCTCACTTAGCTTGGATATTGTAATATAAATAATGAAATTTGTATCCCACCGTGGGCTTTTGAAACTCTCATCCAAACAATGACATTTAGCATAATTTGTAATTAAACAAAATATAACACTTTTTTTTTACTATATAAACCACTGGATGATTTCAATCGAGGGCGAAATGATTTTTTAAGAATTTATTGCTGACCACAACTAGGACAAATCAAACACAACTAGTACAAACATAAGTGGTTTATAAGTACGTATGTATTTGAGTCTATGCCTTTAACTTTGTACTCTAATTGAAACGAAAAGCGAACGTTATATTCAGCTTATCGTCAAGTGCGTTGTATCACATTTCTTGCAATATAACATATTCAGTGCTACTTTATAATAACAAAACCGTTACTTATACCTAACTGGGCCAGGCGTGTCCTACCGGTTAGTGTGTCGGGCTGCGTATCGGAGGGTTTAGGGTGTGAGACGTAATGTCGCTGAACGCGTATTTTTCAACACATTTCAGACAGAACAATGCCACAGCAGAATCAAAGATGGTTAGTTTACTTTAATCAAGTTTATTCAAACTTCTGGCTCACTAGGAGGAAAGAAAAAGTTTAAATGGTAGCATGAAAATGTTAAATATAAACGTTAATGTTAGGGGTAACAGGTTTATAAAAACAATATATATATATATATATATATATATATATATATA
>NW_013667335.1:84382-117966 GCF_000517525.1 Limulus polyphemus | reverse complement strand
ATATATATATATAGATAGATACAATGGAATTAGCAAGGGAAACCTTAACCAGACGAGAACCCGAGAGTCCGCTAATCTTCACGTGCACATAAAGTGTCGTTCAATTTGACAGTCCAAGCTCCGCACTTAATTATTCTCCTTTCTAATTTTGTCCATAACCTAAATAAAAAAAAAGGAAAAAAGTGTGTAGACCCAATGCTTAAATAAGAAACAAATACGAGAAGGCAAACCCGATGTTCTAAAACTTACAGACATAACAAGTTAGCTATTATAATATTTCTTTAACAAAAAAACCCACAGGTGAACGACTCATCCATGACGCTACTAGGTGACAGCCAAGAAGAAGACCGTCGACAGATCTCAGACCTTGTTGTTCAGAGAATGCAAACGTTTTGCAAGCCTCTCGTGAGGTAAGTTAAAAGTGAAAAGAAAACGATGTGAAGCTATTAAACTGCATCGTAAATCTTGAACTCGCAGTGTAAACGTCTTGCAACACTGCAATTAGAACCTAGGTGCGACGTGATGGGGGGGGGGATTCCCCTGGCTCTGCTTTCTTTATCCTTTGGACTACACTTTCAATTATCATCCCCGGGTGGATTTATCCCATCTGACAGAAAAAAAAATTAACACTAGCGCCCCCTATAAAAATTTGTACAATATTTCCTTTATTGTTGTATCAGTTCTTGACATTATGCCGCGTAAAAGAGCAAGTACTTGTCGTGAATGTTGTGTAATAAAACAATATATATATATTAAAATATGTATTTTTTAATAGTCGGTTCCGTAACTTACTGATCGTCTCTCTGTACAGATTTGTCACGGCCAGCCAATATGTTTTCTTGTTTGGGTATTTTATCCCTCCCCAACTGGAAATTTGACAAATCATATCCTGATCGGAACTAAGAGTTTTTCCACCCCGCCTTGCAATGTCACATTTCTGCTTCTGCATGCTTCCTGAAGAGTATCAATAGCTTTCATTGAAATGTTTTAAAGTTGTATATGATTTGTACATTTTTAGATATTACGACCACACAGTTGTATGTGATCTATAATTTTGTAGATATTACGACCACACAGTTATGTACGATCTGTAATTTTGTAGATATTACGACCATACAGTTATATATGATCTGTAATTTTGTAGATATTACGACCACACAGTTGTATGTGATCTGTAATTTTGTAGATATTACGACCACACAGTTGTATGTGATCTGTAATTTTGTAGATATTACGACCACACAGTTGTATGTGATCTGTAATTTTGTAGATATTACGACCACACAGTTGTATGTGATCTGTAATTTTGTAGATATTACGACCACACAGTTGTATGTGATCTGTAATTTTGTAGATATTACGACTACACAGTTGTATGTGATCTGTAATTTTGTAGATATTACGACCACACAGTTGTATGTGATCTGCAATTTTGTAGATATTACGACCACACAGTTGTATGTGATTTGTACCAAAACTGTAACGAATTGTTCTGCTAATGAGATGTAACAGGAAGTTTAACAAGTAGTGAAACATTCTTCTAACAGAAGTGTTACACTCCATATTATTACAGAAAACCCTGAAGCCAAACTTCAAGGAACTATCTAATGTAGTTTCTCAATGAACGTTTTTAGACATTTCCATCTTATCAGACTGAATCATAAAGGAAGCTAATGATTAAACTAAAATATATAATGAAATTTGTACCCATCAGTGGTGAGAGACCTCAAGAACCACCAGTGGAGAAACAAGAAACTGGACATACTGAAAGAAACACCAAAGGGAAACAACCCATTCACTCTCGTGAGTCGCATTCACGTCAAGGTTCTGTCACCTCTTCATTGGCTGGATTCCTGGGTCTAGAGTACGTCACGTGGTTTAAATATATATGATTTGTAGAGGAAAAAAATGAACCTTCCAATCTAGAAATCATGATTCTCGTTGCAGTACTTAAGTAGCTGCAATAAACTTTAAACTGAATATACATATAAAAAAAATTAAAGGTTTATTGCGATAATAGGAATTTCTTGCGTACCCGATTTTTGGTAATCCACATGTAAGCACGAAAGATACTAAAGTGTATGATTTAAGTCAAAGATATATCTTTCTTTAGCCAATCTTACGTAATTATAGGGAAGAAACCCATCTGTAAGATGTTTATTGCTTAATGTTTGAAATATAAAGGTAATTGATGATTTGTGTAGAGTAATGATGAACTCTAGCTATGGCATTGAATGGTACTTCTGGAATACTTACTTTACATTCAACTCTTAGTTTATAGAGGAAAACGTAGGGAGAACACAAAACTATACACATAGATATTCGAGTGCTTATATCCTGAGAACACAAAATTATACACATAGATATTCGAGTGCTTATATCCTTTTTTTTCTTTCTTCCTTTAGCAAGCAAACACCTAGGTCAAGTTTAAGCGGGACTACTGCTACCGATGACCAACCGAGAGGTGATCACATTACTCAGGCAATAGATCAGCCAGTGGTAGGTTACCACGTTTTGTAAACTACATTATTAGCCCATTTTTGTTGTATTCCAATTCTACAAGTCATAGTCCTAACTTTTACAATGCTTCATCCTAAGGTTTTCTTGAGCGTTACTGATCTAAATAAATTAAGATTAAGATCTCTCTCTCTCCCCTAGATCTATAGTTATAATAATAGGCGGCTTGAGGTCCATGACCGACTCCCTGAAAATCTTTATTAAAGTCACTCGAGAACAGTTTATAAGAGATATTTGGTTTGATTCAGTAATTATTTATTCAATAAGCTGACTACCAGTAGCTCTGCACTTACTTCCTTGAATGGTATATCTTTCTTGGTTGTGAAAATAAAGCATCATTGCCAATGAATATATTACAAATGTCTTTCTTTTCACCAAAGGTGAAATTGAAAATATAATCTGTGACGTAGAGGCCCAATTCATTTTTTGATTCGCCGCACACACAGCACAACTCAAGTCAGCAAGTCAAGAAATACTGTTAGGCTTCTTATAATGCTGATGTTTATATAATATTTATAGTAACCTAACCTGCTGTAAGAGTGTGAATAATATTATGCACCTAAGTTATTATGGGATGTTATTAAACGGATCAGCTGTTTAATGAATACTTTACAGATTTATTTCATTTTTTTTTTCAAAGGTGAAATTGGAAATATAATCTGTGACGCCTAATGCATTCTTTGATTGGCCGTGCCCTCTATTGTTGACTGCAGTTTCGACCATTCAAGGTTCATCAGTACAACTTGGGTCAGCAAATCAAAGAAATGGAGTTAGGCTTCTTATAATGGTGATGTGTATGTAATACATCTTGGCTTACTGGCAAAACATGATTGGGAAATATTACTATAGAAACAGTTTCTCCTGACTTGTCATATGAACATAACGTTTTTATAGAAAATATATGTAAAGGTGAGAAGGTAGGTGTTTTTGTACAACGTACGTGTAAGGCTGGAACACTTCAATATGATATTTTGAAATATTAGGGTTCTATGGAAAGAAAAGTGGAAAAGGTATTATTTTAACTATTTATTTTCCGTTTTGGTTGATTAAAATACACATTAACAGATTTTGACAAAATCATTTTCACGTTCTAATGTTCTGTGTTATATGAGTGAAGCACTAAAGATAATACATTGATAGTATAAAACAAGAAAGGCCAAGAATGGGAAGGCAGCATACAAATATGACTCTACACTTCACTAGTCGTCTTTATACGTAAGAAGATGTCCATAAAAGGGGTTACTACTTTTAAAGCAATAAAGGAAATAAGTGGCAAAGACGTACTGGGGGGCGAGGGGCATGAACCTTCAAAAATGTTTTGTATTATTCACTGAAAATGGTGCATCTTTAGGCTATTTTTACACGTTTTAAATATGCTCTGCATATATATATATAGGTGCAATTTAGGAGGGATGCGATCGCACCCGCCATACTCATCCTGTCTACGCACGTGCCAATACCATTTTTCATATTGTAAGACAATGTGTGAAAATAATTGTCTGGGTTTTTACTTTATAGGCTGCGTTAATTTCAATTACACTCTTCGGTTAACTGGCTTATAGAAGAAGCTACTATATTTAGAAATATTTTAAAAGCTACAATAATATTCAGTCTCACAAACAATACATTTTTTGTTTATCCTGTTTTTAAAGGTTGGAACACCGCAAGTGCAACGCCATAACTCTCAACAGAGGGCACCACCTATATCACAAGTTGGAGCACCTCAACCAAGGGGACCACCGCCACCACCACCGCAAGCTGGTAGCAATGCCCCACAGCAGAGAACACCATCAGCTGCACCACAAATAAGTGGCAATGTAACTCAACAGAGGGTGCCACCAGCACCACCCCAAGCTAGTGCTCCTTCTTCCACTGGAACAGCTCCTCGACGAGGTTCTCAATCTTCAATCGGGAGCGCAGAATCAGGGCAAACACCAACTCCTACAGTACAGATGCCTACACAACAACGCCCTAGCCAGCAACCCCCGATGCAGCGTCCGGGTCAACCAGCAGTGCCAGTAGTACCACCGCGTCCTCCAGACCGAGGGACTAGTTCATTATTTCGGCGGGATTCCCAGCCTGTGCCAGAGAAAGGACCAGAAGATCCAGATGATACAATGAAAAATCTTCGTAAGACATTTGCTGGAATATTTGGAGATATGTAGATGTTTAATTAGGTAGTTTCAAGCTTATTAAGTAATTATTTCCTCGATAATGTCACGTAAGCATGCTGTTATTGTCCGCATAGACGAGTTTTTTTTATTCGTATAATAGTCGAATGTATTAGGACTTTCTTGTAATTGTTAACGTCACGAGAAACTGAAAACAAACGCTACTTAACATTTAAATCACAATATCGATAAACTATTAAAAAAAACAAATAAAGTGTAATATTAATTAAAAATTTAATTCCCCTCAGCGTGTGATAGCTTACATACAAAGATTGATATCATTTTTACCGGAGGAAGTTTTGCAAGTCATGATACATTGTTAGCTGGTCATCTTATGCAAAAGTTGTGAATTCCACAAAGTACCACGTACCATGACTTCTTAACCATTCCCGGCTAACATACAATAAAATCCATTCAAAATTATTTCGATTTTAAATATTAACCTAGATATTTTTGGATTCTAAAAAGATACCAATATCTAATATTTACTAGGCGAAATGAGAATATCCTCATTGGTTATAACTAAATAACCTTTGTCCCTGGGTGTCAAACGTCTTGGTCGTGTGATAGACTGGTGAATAATCGATTGAGCTTGGATATTTCATTTTTATATGATCATTAAAGATAAAGCTATGCACTAATATCATGGCTATGGACTATGAAAAACACCAACAGATAATTAAAAATACCAACTTTATGGTTAATAATAACTAAAAACACCAACAGGATGGTTAAAGATAATTAAAAGTACCAAGTTTATGGTTAATAATAACTAAAAACACTAACAAGATGGTTATAGATAATTAAAAATACCAACTTTATGGTTAATAATAACTAAAACCACCAAGTTTATGGTTAATAATAACTAAAAACACTAACAGGATGGTTATAGATAATTAAAAATACAACTTTATGGTTAATAATAACTAAAAACACTAACAAGATGGTTATAGATAATTAAAAATACCAACTTTATGGTTAATAATAACTAAAAACAGCAACAGGGTGGTTACAGATAATTAAAAATACCAACATTATGGTTAATAATAACTAAAAACAGCAACAGGGTGGTTAGAGATAATAAAAAACATCAACTTTATGGTTAATAATAACTAAAAACAGCAACAGGGTGGTTAGAGATAATTAAAAATACCAACTTTATGGTTAATAATAACTACAAACAGCAACAGGGTGGTTAATAATAACTACAAACAGCAACAGGGTGGTTAATAATAACTAAAAACACCAACAGGGTGGTTAGAGATAATTAATAATACCAACTTGATGATTAAGAATATTTTAAAACACCAACAGGTTGGTTACAAATGTGAACAAAGATATTTAAAAGTATAAGTTCGAAAGACAGAAATATGGCAAAAGAATAACAAATACACAATTCTGAAATCAACAACTTCAACTTGACAGATAAGAGTATCTTGAATGGTTACAATATATTGAAATTTCACTTTCGTGTGTAAATGTTGTGTGTCCTAGATATATGTTCAAGCAATAAATATGTGTATGGAACACAGATCTATGTATTTCTAAAAATATATTATTAAAGTTTCTTTGGTTTATGGTGACATTAAACTTGAACTTATGTGTAAAGTGTCGCGTAGTGTATTAAATCCTATAAACTGTATTATTGAAGTGATTTCCTTGAATTTTTAGAGGTATTTTCCGTTGTTTTTCACGCTTGCAAAAGGTTTCTGGGTATGTTTTTACGTTAATAAAATAACGCATAATAAGAATCTTACTGCAGGCGAACTAATGCTCGAAAGAGAACGTTTTCCAATTGAACTTTGACTTACTAGAAGTTTACGAGTATTTTGTGGTAATATTTCATAACCATGAAATATGTTGGTAAATATATCGGTGTCTATTTCCTTGATATAATATCTCCAGCTAAGAGTGTTGACCAATTACTGTTCGGTAGTATGTTGTACAATGCTATACATTTGTTCATGTCGCGCCATCTATTATCATAAAATGAAGGAGTGATATTTGAAGTAATGATAATCTTAATGCAAATGTGACTTATTAAAGCATTTCTTTATAAACTAGATGTGAACCTTCTAGGATAGGGATCGATTTTGAATTATACAAATTAATTATACTTGCAGTTTAGAAAACTTGTATAAACGTCAATTTCTCAAGATCAGAACAATGTCAAAAAAGGTAATCTAAACACATAAATATATGATTTAAAAGTGTTTACTTCTAATACTTGGTACTTGATGTTTACGAAATATTTAACTCATTATTCTTACGCTTGAAAACAATTCAGATGTCAGATTTTTTGAATTAAGATAATTCTTTTTGTGGGTCTGTCACAATATTGTGTGTAAAATGTGAGATAGATAATAGTGTTCGTTTATTGGCGTTTTTGTCTAACTTCGAATCAGCCTCTCAGGAGAGAGCTCAATTTAACAAAGTTTTCAGGCACGATTAGTAAAACACAATGAAACATTTGTTTGGTTCTCTAATATGAAGAAGGTACATAGTTATTTAAATTATCGTCAAAGGCGTTTAAGTACAAACATGTTCATTGATCACTTCTAGAACTATTTTACAGATAATTTAGATGGGTTAAATATCGATAAACCAACTTATTTATCTATAATTATGAACCTAAAATCACGGTAGGAGTTAATAGAATACTTGTATCTGTCCCAGCTTGTCATAAGAATGATTTTTTGAAGGAGAAAAAGGTTAAATTCTTCAATTTTTGGGACAGTTAACGTAGGAAAGAAATTAATAAGTATATTTAAAAACTTGTGTCTTAACATCATTGTTTACAAATAATATAAATGTCTAGGAATTGTACCTTAGCTATGGTACGTTACAGGCCTTAGTACCCACGACTTCTACATAATGCTATTCGCTGTTCAGGGGGCAGACATTCTTAGATATCTTTACCAGTATAAGAACTATTATGTATGCTAGTTTTATTGTTCAGTCTTATACGTGCAACAATAGATGCGTTTGGTTGTTTTCAAGCATTATTATTTGATTAATACCTGTATATTTCACGGTAACATTTTTGTGTGTGTGTGGATTTTCGTCAATCGAACACTGCGTCCTAATCCCGTGACGTGTTCATACTTCTATAATTTATAGAAATTCGTCGGTAAATTCTTCTTGTTTCTTTCTTACTTGATTACTTTGTTAAGAAATATCATCGAACGAAGAACTGAAATTGAGTTAGAAACTTGAGAGCAAACGGAAGAGAGATGTTTTTTTTTTTGCGCTTCCGTGACTAATTTCAACCTTCGTTAAATGTTTTGAAGCAAAAAATTAAACAAATAATATCAGCATTTTCATGAAATCAAAAGCACGTTAATCAACTGTTTTGTTTTTGATATGAAATTCGTAAAATCGTATGTAAACATTTAGGTGCACACCAATGCTCTCTCAGACATAAGCCTCCTTACAACACTATCATATCGTCTTCGTAGGAAAAACTGTGTCTGAAAGTTAAGTCATTGATTCATATGGAAACGGTAATCTGTGTACGTAATGATGAGGAATATCAATAAAGTTCTGTTTCTGTCTGTCAATGTTTTTTTTTTACTTATATCCGCAATTGACAGGGGAACACGGAGGACATGGCCCCCTCACTTTCTCAAAGACTCCTAAACGTTCTTCTTACATTGCGGTAGTACTAAAACGTATATTTCTCTGTAAGTTACTCATCACCATACCAGTTGAGCCATGTTTTTTTTTAAATTTTAGCTGGAACTTCATCGTGCCCCATATAAAGAAACTATCACCCACTTTTGAAACGAGTTAAGCCATGCTAATGATGTCATTTAACATTATTATATCTCCTTCCATGTCATTTTATTAACGACAAAATTCAAGAACAGATGAGAAGAAAATGGTATAATTTTCATGTTTTTAAAAATCAGTATTAATACGTTTAACATGACTAGTACTATAAGAATTAAGTTAAAATGTCACGATTACAGTCAATAAATTACTAATTTTACCATAATCCAATGCGAGTTGTACACGTTTAATAAGATCAAATTTAACACAACACAAAATAAAATCCAACTTTTATGTCATCTGTTCAAAATTTAGCGAACCTGTAATACGTGTTGATACTGAGCTATTTTGTAACTGATTTTTATTTTATTAGTAAAGATGTATTAATAAGCTCGATATCAGAGCAACCATCAATTAGTAATGGACAAGTGTAAACACTGTCAAAATCTAATACAAGAAATAATACCAGATATTAGTGTTTACTTAATTCAGATCATAAATTATAAAACTAATGAAGATTTTTCAAAGTTGTGAAAATAGTATAAAACTTAAAAAGACTCTATGTGCTTTGGTTCGTAAGAAGTGTAACTGAAATTAAGCTAAAGTACTTACTAGCGTTGTAGGAGCGTCTCAGCTTGATGAGCCCTGGTATTGGGCGAAATGCTTCGTCGGCACTGGATGTAGCAGATACAGTATGGTTAGCTTATCATTATCCCCATCCAGGCCAGAAAAGCGTGTGGTTATTTTACTGGTCTAATATTATGGAAAACCTAATGTGGCTTTTCTCTAACACAAACAAACTTATCATTATACACTACTTCTCTTTACTTTCGTTCAGAGGTTCTTATTAATAAAGAGATGAATATCGTTTCGGCTTACGTGTATGTAAACCGAAATGGGATCAACCACCTGCAGGATGGGAGTAAAGCCCTCACAATTTCTGCCAAGCCCCCCCCCCCCAATCACACAAAAAAAACTTTTCAAGGCAACGTTTACAAAAATGTTTATTTTATGGTAGTGAATAAAAAATATGAGTTATCCCAGAATGGACCAACGCAATCCAAGCTTAACATATTTCTTTAAATCACCCCAGACCGCAATCTTTTTTTAGACCCCAAATGTTAAGGTCTAGAACTTTGTCTGAGGTAAGCCTCCAAAATACAGGTATATGTGATCAATAGAAGGTTCAACGCCAGGGCTAGGTAATTTATCGAAAATTATTACAAAAATATTGTGTGTAGGTGTGGTTTTATCATTTGTTGGTTTATATCAGTGGTTCCCAAGTTGCTAGTGGTGTCGCGAGAGTTTCACCTAACGAAGAATAATTAGCAAGCATAAAGTATAAAAAACTCTACAAAAAACGTATTTGGCAACAGGGGTGTAGTACAAATCACGGTAAGTGGGTTAGGGTGTCGTCAGCGTTTTGGAAACACTTGTTTGTACCTTACAATACTAGCCATGTGTGGTCTAGTGATTGGTGTGTTGGGCTGTGGATCAAAGAGTTTGTTTTTATGATATTCGCGCAAAGCTACACAAGAGATACGCTAGTTGTTCCAAATTTTAAGTTGATAGACTAGAAGGAAGGCAGCTATTCAATGGCACCCACCGCCAGTTATTAAGCAACTCTAATCGAATACTGGGAGTTGATCATCAATTTTATAATGTACCCATGATCCCAAAGTGCGAAGTGCGACTTTTTCACTTTTTTGGCTGTAATGGGGCACAAACTTGGGATCTTCAGATCCACAGTCCAGTACGTTAACTACTTGAACACGCCTGACCCAGCATAAAAATTATGGGCTTTAAGACATGATATTGCTGAACACACTCTACAATTTCAGCTGAGGTTGCGATATGAAAGTGACAGTCAATTCAGTTCAAAGAGTTGGATAAAGCCGTTGTGGTGATGGGTGCTCCAGACTGGGTGTCTTCCATCTAGTCACTTGTTCAAAATTAGGCCTTGGATTCTCTAACCTAGTCGTTTAGTCAAGGACATAAGGTATTGTTCAGGTTTAAAATTTCAATTGGAATTCTACCTCGAAATACAATTTACATTTATTATTCAACCATCACACTGTTTCTGGCAATAAAAGTTGTATTTGGAACATAAATAATGTGTATAGTCAAGGTACCTTCAATTTCTAAACATGTAGAATGACACAAGTGTATAAATGATGTTACCGAAAAAGAAGGTTTAATATAAACTTGATAGACTAGAAAATAAGAAAATGCAACGTTACTGTGCACTTTATACTTAACTTACAAGGCTCGATTAGGTGCATTCCATACAATCGATCGAGCTATACTGATTAAAGTAGTTGTAGCCTGAGATTGTGATGGTACTTTCGTGTCTAGAATGAGCTTAATATGTTAAAACTAACAAAAAAAAACGAACTTTTTACCTTGCAATGTTATACATCCGTATTTTTCTTATAGATAAAACTTATTACATTTCATTTCCAGAGTATCTAGCTATGGACCAGTTGTGGCCTAATAGTTATGGTGCAGGAATGTGAAACCGTAGATTCATGGTTCATGTCTGGTTGCCGCAAAAATCACGTTTCACTCTGGGGCCGTGAGTGCATTATAAGTTTGACATTCAATTCCAGCTATTCGATTAGAGTAGTCCAAGAGTTGGCGGTGGGCGCTATATATCTATTACTTGTTTGGCTGGCGATTGAAAAGTTTGATCCTGGTGAATTAAGGAATTAAGGGTCAGAAACGTTTTTTGTTTTTTTATGAGGGTCTCTAACTATTGCTAAAATATTTTATTCATGCACTGATTTTATCTCTATTAACTTCGAAACTCATCGCCGAACTTATTTGCCCTTTCAACTGTAGAGGCATTATAATGTGCCAGTCAATCCTACTACTCGTTGATAAAGGGTAGCCCAAGAATTGACGGCTGTGCCAACTGGGCAATTCAAAACTAGGAGCAATGGCAGATAGCCTTAATAGCTTTGCCTTAACCAAACAAATAAAACTCTATTTTTCTCCTTGTGGTATGGAAACGCACATTTAGCATTTCTTTGCTTTAGTTAATGAGATAAGCTTTTAAGTTCATCAAGAATTTAAAAACGTTTACACACATACATGTTTCTAACTTTGTGTAGCTTTAACAAGTCCCTCTTCCCCTCAGTAGCTTAGCTGTAAGTCTGGATGCTTTTAACGCAAAACATTCGGTTTCGATACCTATGGTAAGCAAAACACAGAAACCCCAATGTGTAACTTTGAGCTTAACAACAAAACAAACAGCTTTAATAATAAAAAAATGGTCAAGAAGTGTGGATTTTCTCTGTAGCTACCTATTCTTCTTGGTCATTGAAAAGACGACTGCGATAGGCCTACTTTTGATATGGATTCTAAAGCCTTGAAAACTGCCCTGTAATTGTATTGGTCGTTATGATACTTTACTTACAATGTTGTTTTAGGCAATGTCTGGAGTTGCGTAGATTTTTAGGTCTCATAATGGCATCACATAAGAAAACGGTTGTGAAAAAGATCACTGTTCATCTGTGCATCATGTATTTTATCTTACAGAAATCTTTTCCACGAGAAAGCTAATGTGACATCTCAGGAGGCAAACCAATCAGCTGACACAGCCACCCCACAGTTTGAAAGAATTGTATAATTAGTGAGTCTGGTGATACTTTGAAGTCATATCCTCTTTTGTTTTGCTTGTTAATGCAATGGCAATTTGTGACATTATAGCGCATGTGCATTGAGAGGGAGGGCATTATAGAATACTGTGTGTATGATATGTTCTTTTTTTTCTGGAACATGTTCTTAACAAGCTGAAAGAGGCTCAAAAAAATCTCAGGTTAACAAATTAGTATTTACTTCCAGTAAAAGCTCTGTCTTCTGTCTAGTGCAATCGTCTACTTTGATTGGTTTTGTTAATAAAGATTACTTTTCACCTTATTTACATTGTGTTTAGTCTCTTTCTTGCTTTAAATTCAGAATTTAGATTTACTCTGTCATACATTTCTTTTTCGAACCTCCTGTTATTTGCAAAACTACCTGAAAGGTAAATCAAGCATCTGAGAATACATATACTTTCAGAGGTATGAACGTTGGCGCCATATTACTTACACATTATGAGTGTGTTAAAAGTATGTTTAAAAAAATGTCAATGTGTAGCTTTGTGCTAAAAAGCAACCAAACCTTAAAGTAGTGTTGATTACCGAACACATTGTTGAATGTTAACGTTTATAAGACACATTGTTAATGTTTATATTTATTAGACACGCTATTGGTGTAGTGATTATTATTTTATTCACCGTTAGGGTGCTAATGTTCGATGTTCACACTGTTAAATAGGCTAGGTGAACTATGAACGTCACGTGGTATCATTTCATTTATTTTTGAAACTTCAGACTTGTGAAAGATTGCATATCCCTAACGATTTAATCTAGATAATGTTTGGCAAAGTTGGAAGAAATAGAAGCTACCGTTAAGCAGAGTAACAACTCTTTGCGACACTTTTATTTCTTATTTTAAAGATTTTGATGGTTGACTGCCCACAATAATGACTTTGAATATCCTTCCCACACACACAAAAATAAAATTTACGGCAGTTATCACTTTTTTCTGTTGATTGTACTCTTACAAACTTTGTAAGCTAGTTTGTAATTTCGAGGATTTCTTTACATTGTTATGTATTATGGTTTTTTTTTTCATTTTCAATTGTTCTCTAGATAAAAAAAAGTTACAATAAGTGTCTGTAGTTATACTTAATTGCTGAATTTCTGAACTTGGCTGATAATGATCTAGGTTATTTTGCCAAGGGGATTATGACAAATCGTGTATTATTTTTTTTTATCTACGTACACATCGTGAGATTTGGACAATAGGTTCTATTAATGTTCCACTAATGGTAAACCGTAAAAACCGTGGTAATCTTTTAAAGTTCTGTTATCTTGAATTGGAGCAATATATCATACAGCGCAAATAAACATATTTTCCCCATAAGTTTTGACTAAATATTTTACCTACAACCAAATCTTGCGATAAATGAAATATCCTTAAATTTCGTTATTCTAAGATAATATTCGGCTATATCATTATACTCTTCACGAGTTACGTTTCTACAGGATTTTAGCACGAATAACAAGCAGATGTAGTTACAGTGTGATGATAAAAACTGAAAACACAAAGAAACGTTAAAAATCACTGTGAGGGGTGGGGGAAGTTTAAGCCGTCAACGTTTCGGCCGATGACTTTCTTGAGGACAAGAAAATTGGGAGTATAGTAAAGTTTAGCAGAAAATCCTTAACAGGCCTGTTTTATTTTTGTTGTTTTTTTACCTCATCTCAGTGAATCATTTGGTCTACCAGTATGATCTAAGATATATCAATGTTAGGACAAAATATTTTTGTAAAGGAATGGGTTCTATCATGATGTGGTTTTTGTTAATCAGTGCTTATTTGGCAGGATAATCCCATTATCACAAGAGGCCTCTTTCACTGGCCTGTTCCACTAGTTATTTCTGTTGCTTAAAAAAAAAAGAGTCTGGATCTTGCAACCCTCAAATATTATATAATTATAATAATTATATGCCCCCCAGTGGCACAGCGGCATGTCTGCGGACTTACAACGCTAGAAACCGGGTTTCGATACTCGTGGTGGGCAGAGCACAGATAGCCCTTGTGTAGCTTTGTGCATAATTAAAAACAAACAAACAAACAATAATTATATTTAATAAAATATAATTAATTGGCGTTGTCACATAGCGTAATTAGCTTACAATCCCCGGGCCTACCTGTCAAACCTTGAAAATTTTGATCTCATTTTAAGAATCGACAATAAATCAATAAAATTTAGAAATTGTTTAATTTTGAAAATATAACAGCCCTTCATCATGTGTTCATACTAATAAAAGTATACAGTACACACCTGTCTAACTTCAGCACAAAATTTGCCTGGAATGCTGGCAAGATTCCGAACGTTGTTTGTAAATTAGGCCTAAGATGAATGGACTACATGAAACAGCTGCCTTAAACCAGTGCTTCCCAAACTTTATCAGCACACAGTTTGGGGAGCACTGGCCTAAACAACTCTGCAGCTCATCATCTGCGAGTAACTTATATATCACGCCATAAGATATGTCCATGTTCCTTCTACGGGTTTGACCAAACTGTTCGTAACTAGGCCTAAATGAATCAGCGTGTTTTTACTGTATGGCAAATTAATGTCATCTGCAAAATTCTACTCTGGCGTCAGTCGTTTCATCGATCGTTGTTTGGTCATGTGACCTGGGAAGATTAGGTACACCCTGGACCTCTACTTCCCTCCTTAGCTGTTAGTTAGGTTCGTGAGTGTCGTGGATAAAATCCACATTAATTCTTGGGTGGAATTCGGCCCAGTAGCTAGAAAACTCATTATTACATCATGCTGCCACTGCATGCGTGTCACAATACTTCGTTCGCACACGTGATTGGCCCTTTCAGGCCATGAATGTACTACGTAGATTTTTCGTGTTTTCTGCTATATACTCATCTTTTTTTTCGTCCATTGTCAACATAAAGTTTTGTTCACACAAACAGTTTTATACATATCGATGTAAAACATACAGCACTAATATTATTGTTACATATAAAAAACACTTTTTGAAATAACATTAGCACTGTAGCAAGCTACCGGTTTACCCAGTAGTAGGTGGCCATAAGTTACATAAGGAGTTTACTAGATTTGGTGGTGAGAAGTACTTAGGTCTATGTTCATCATGTATGATAAAGTTTTTCAGCGTTTTTAATGATGCATTTTTGTTAAGATATTTGCGGAAGTAATCTATTGATCTATTTTGAAGTCTGTGTGACAGTATAGGGATGTTTGCGTAATTGTGTAAGAAGGTTGTGTTTGTGTATCTTGGAACTCTGTATGCTTTAGTGATTATTGAATTTTGTATTGCCTGTAACTTTTCCATGTTCAATATATTTTATGGACGTTTTCGGCTGTATCTCCCCTGTTGTTGCCAGTCAGACGTCGTACACAATTCGCTCTTTGCCAAATTTTGCTTCTAATTTCATTTATATGCTTAGTTCACTTTAGTTTAGAATCGTAGGTTTGGTGTCAAGTATGCATCAATGTTGCCTAAAGCAACAGTGAAAAATACTTCATATCACGTGAAGTGCTCTCGACCAATTACAGCGAAGAATTCCCGATGAGGGGTAGACTAATTCATTTTGACGTAAAAGTGGATTTCAAAAGGTGATTTTTTTTTGGAAAGTCGTTTTAACTAGAGTCTGAAAACTCGATTTCATTCATGTACAAGCTTAATTTACTTAAAATCACACTTATTTTATATTTCAATACTGCGAATAGTAATCAGGCTAAGTCACCAATCTTTGTTTGCTTTTTTTCGTATTTTTTACAGCATTCGACAAATCGAGAAAACCTAAAAAGTCATAAAGTTCCTGCTTCAGTACCTGTAACTTTATATAATAAAAATAACGATACACACCAATTTGTAACAGAGTTGACTGTCTTTCTTTTAAAATCGAAAATTGTTATGAAGATCTGACTGAACAAATTTCGATTAAATGTAACAGAGAAACGTGGGTGGACCCTCCAAAGAACAAGATTAAATGAATAAGTATCGAGATAAACTGTTTGAATCTGGCAGTCATTTCAATTATATCATTTTAATGCTGCTAATGAGGGCTCAGCTGAGCGGATAGATCGATGGTAAAATAAGCGAAGCTCACGCGAAAGTGACATTTAATGCCACATGTAGCGCTGGAATTTTTGCATCGGACTGGTTCTTCTATTACGGCTTAAATTAGTGGAAGGAGGCACCCAACCCCGAAATATTGGGAGATCCCTTTCATCCATGTACAGAACTACTTTTTAAACGCGGATTATTATGTAAACAATCAAGAGTGTATTTAGTATCTTAGAGAAATATATTTACTTCACTATGTGCTCGTGGTGATTTTTATTAAGTATAGGATTTTCCTGAATTTTAAGTCAACTTTATCAGTTTGGTTTGGTTTGTTTTGAATTTCGCGCAAAGCTACACGAGGGCTTTCTGCGCTATCCGTCCCTAATTTAGCAATGTAAGACTAGAGGGAAGGCAGCTAGTCATCACCTCCCACAACCAACTCTTGGGCTATTCTTTTACCAACAAATAGTGTGATTGTTCGTCATATTATAACTCCCCCACGCCTGAAAGGGTGGGCATGTTTGATGAGACGGTGATTCGAACCCGCGACCCTCAGATTGCGAGTCGAGCGCCCTAACCACCTGGTCATGCCGGGCCTAACTTTATCAGATAAAATAGAAAAAAAAAAGACATAATTTTGAAAGTTTGACGACCACCCCTCGCCGAGAGGTAATATAAGCTTTATTTAACATTTGAACAAGACTTATAAAAATCCCACACCAAATTTATTTAGTAACTAGAATATCGACAATCCACTGGTAAGGTTTTTATAATCAATACATCTTGTTTTATTTCTTAAGTATACACACCACACACTTATATTTATACAGCTGACAATATTCCAATTGGGCTTACCTTGAAATACACTGGGAATTATTTAAATTGCTGGTATTTTGAGAATCCAAATATTAGGTTTATATATATTTTGTTTATTTTCTGAGTATACATTATATGTATGATATTTATCAAGTGATGTCATAATATACATAAACATTGTGTGTGATTCGTACACACACACACATATACATATAGTTGTATGCAATGTATGTTTAATAATTTCAAATGATGTTACTTGGAAAACATAGAGGGCAGTTCCAAGAACAAATTCTGAGTAAAACGTACAGCCCAACTACTTCGTTAGTCTATGCACTCCTTTAAAAGTGTTGTTTATAGAGTTACAGTGTAGTTTTTTAAGAACCAGTACTTACTGTACGAGAGACAGTTTCGTAGCTAAGATTCATTAATCGGCCATGCTTAAAACCAACACCACTTTATAGTCAATAAATGAATACTTTGTAAGAGAATAATTAATGCTTTACTCAACTATACAAACTACTTATGTTTGCCAAGCCATATGATTGACATTAATGATTTACATATACAGACAGATTCGTGGTATATAACGCACAAATTAAATGATATTTATTTTGAATACAGCTACCGTCACAGTACAACCTTTCTAATTATGTTAATGTTTTCAAACACTTTGATAACTTGCTGGGCAAGCAATACCCTAAGTAACTCACACGAGAAGATAGATTTTTCGCGAAATTATTTGTCAGGGTGTTTTAGAAGCATCAAATAAATTAGTGAAATTAATAAGTAATAAGCCACGCAGACTCATCTTTAAGACAAGTTATGCCTCTTTAGACTAGTTACCTGTGTCACATTCGTGGTCAAATCTCCCTTATAACATGACCAGTCATACTATTGCAAACATTAAACAAAGTGGTATCCCTCAAACAAGGGTTTTTCCGCAGAGCACTCAGTTAGGCTAGTTAACTGGAGGTTCGGAAAATACTAGAATATTGAGTGTATTGTTCTCTCCAATTTACATCCAGGATCGTCTAGAAGAACGACTTGAAACCGACAGATATACGAGAAATAGATGCTTATTCATACTCAAAAAACAATAATACAATTAAAAAAAGAACAATAAAACCAGGACAAGTATTCAATGGGGCCTATTCAACTGATAAGGGTAAGACGAAGACTTGATTCAAATGCTGTTATAAATTTGGTGTATCCTCCCTGTAAGTTAACTAAAAGCAACAGAGAAATCACAAAAAGCAACAACAACGAACTAGAAATAAATTTATAGCTTAACATTACTTTTACATAAAGCTAAGACCAAACCATAATTCTAGTGACAATTAATACAATAAAGATAACTTCTAAACCTTTAGCTAAACTACACTCGCTACCATAGACAATAAGTTTTCCTTCCTAGAGCGAAGAGAAAATTAACTTGTGAAAAGTTTAAAGGCCTACATATTATGTATTATTCCTGGAAAGGGTCCTAGTATCAGTGCTTGCTACAGTCAAAGTACAACCTAATATAATAACAAAAGACTAATGCTCACTTTAAATGTTCTCCTAAGTGAACAACCTCCAAAAAAGTTACTTTGAAGGTCACAACAGGTCAAATCAAAAGTTAAGTGAAAATATTGTTGCGTCAGCGAGGTCACGTGACTAGTGTCACGCCACGTTTCTAGAAATATCCTGTTCCTTTGTGAATGCCCTAGCCTTTACTAGATTGGGGGTAGTCTGGTATATATAAGATGGTCACAACGTGACGGGAACAGTGTAGTGAGTAATTGAACTGCAGTCAGAGAGTATTGTTGAGCACGTTCTTTGTTATAGCGCGACTGTTGAAAATAAGTGTATCGGTAGAGTTATATTCAGAAAGAATAAAACAGTTTTATTAAGAAAGGACTTGTGTCGCTAAAGATTCGTCGGAACGAATTTACGGGAAATCAATTAACAAACGGAGACGTAACAATATCATAACAGCTACAGAAGACACTAAAGTTGCTGAAAGTTAAAATTAATAAAAGTTTCTAAAATGTATTCTTACAAAAATCCCTAGAACTCTCTTATGCTTCTCTTACAGGGGAAAACCAGACTTTATATACAACAACCACAATACAATGATAAAGTCAAGTTTGCACATAGACAAACTTTACATTCAACATCTGTGTCCACTAGGAGTTGAGCTCTAAAGTGTGGATACACCTATAATTTGCCGACAGGAAAGATAGCTTTTTTATTTTGGGACGTGACGTGCTATTTTCCCTGCAAAAAAAGTCAGTTAACTGCCAGTTACTGAGCCCATATCTTGTATGCTCTTAAAACAAGGAAAGCTAAAATGTTAGTTGAGTGACTTTTTGAAAATAATAATAATAGTCACTAAGTGGGTAGCAGGCACATAGAATTTTCCTGTACTACACCAACACTAGTTTCTTATAACCTTCCAAGACATTTTTTGTTATAAATTTGATCTAGGTAGCTAGTTTTTGACTCAAAACTATGTATAACGAAAACTTAGGATTCAAATTCACTATAATAATTCGACCTGTTTTATAAACCTATCTACATGCCAATTTTTAAAACACTTATGTATGATGACAGTTTAGAAAGTTATAAATATTGTGACTCAGAAAATGTTTCAGGTAACTAAATATCGAAAGCCCCCAGTGGCAAATCTGGAGGCTTACAATGTTAAAATATATGTGGTGGGCACAGAATAAATAGCCCACATTTAACTACAAACAAATAAACTGATATTCGGAATTACAAAGTGTTTGAATGAATATACTATTGGGATTTGTAAAGTGTTTTAATACATTAAACCATTATTTTAATTAAATAGATTAATATTCCTGCTAAAAAAAAAAGACATAGTACTCTAACAGTTACATAAATCTGGAGAAAACCTAACTAGTTTTCTGAAAAATCTTACACATAATTCTTGTACCCTGCACAACACGGACAGTATTAAATTATGATTTAATCTTTTAAAAGAATAACAAATATTAGCTTTAGAAAGTTAGAAATAAAACTCTATGCTAAAGCATCTGAATGGACTTTTATAAAGTGTAGAACTTCATTATCACTAATAAATTTGGACTTCGTTGACGATAGATTTTTGACAAAATTTAAAGTTAAAAAGTAATTCCAATTGATGATTCAGAAGAAACCGATACTCACGTGGTATATTCTGGTGAGCTGAATATATATTCAAGCTATCAGGCAGGTCCACTAAATAACAGGAGATTCGTTCAAGATGTATAATAGAAAGTATAACTAAAATTCTTACTTAACTGAGCTGATACCAAATGGAATAACTAATCTGGACAAAAGTAATGCACAATCTGTTATAATAATAATTAGTTTTGTCTGTTCTGAAAATGTGCGCACGCCTTACTATCTAAATGCGCATGCGCGAGTACTTCATTTCAACGGATGGAAACCAAAGGCGGATGTAAATATATTTTCGTAACTGTTTTGTGCAACAACATATTAAAAGCTTATCAAAGTTTGTAAAAAGGTCTAACGTTAGGCTGTAGAATAATACAATAAGCTTATTTATTGATAGTATTAAGTAAGGTAAAGTTTAGCCCTAATTAAACTAAAGCAAAAAACGTACCCATGTCATAGTGTTAACTTACCTCTTTATCTAATATAGGCCATACTTTAGCAATGTTGTCCACGTGCAGTAACAAGTATTACCTACTTCGAGAAGAAGGAGGAAACAAAGGTAATTTGAAACAAGACCAACTTAATGGGTTTCTTAACCATTTGTCACGTGAAACCTGCACATATTCAAACGAAAGAACAAATATGATAACAAGATAGGAACATGTAGTATATTCATATACCACACTCACACCCTTTTTTAGATAATTCAACACATTTTTATTAAGAAATAAAAATGTGTTTATTAATGGCCCTTAAATAAAATATGAACTCCAGAAAATATCCAGTTTTTGCCCAAATTTTGCAGTGTTACCTTTATTGAAGGTTGTTTTACAGGAGCTTCTGACGAGGCTATCGTGACGTGATAACGACGATAAACAAAACAATTTCTAGTCTAGAGTCTAGAGTGTAGAGTTTTTTGTTTTGTTTTCTAATTTGTCACTTATATGTAGGACATTCCATCGTTTCGAGCAAACCGAAATAATTGATTCATGAGCTACAAGTTTCGTTAACGTAAAAATAATGTACTTCATTTGCTCGAAATTACCAAGTAAATAATGTACTTCATTTGTTCGAAATTACCAAGTAAACCTTTTTTGGTTCATGACAGAGCGTTAACGATCCATTCCATTCTTTTTTCCAATTATTTGCTTGTTTGAAATTAAGCACAAAGCTACACAATGGGCTATCTGTGCTCTGCCCACCACGGGTATCAAAACCGGGATTTTAGCGTTGTAAGTTTGCATACATACCGCTGTGCTACTGGAGGGGGGAGCTCTTTTTTTATACAGCCCTTCAGTTGCTCAGCGGTATGTCTACGGACTTACAATGGTAAAAATTGGACTTCGATACACGTGGTGGGCATAGCAAAGATAGCCCACTGTGTGGCTTTGTACTTTACTACAAACAAACAAATAAGCGTTTTCTCTAGACTAAAACAAACGTTCGTCATAATGAAACAAACAAACTTCATAAATTTCAAAATTCCTATGTCTAATTCGTGTATTGTACAAAAAAAAAGAACATTGATAAAATGATAAAATAATTTTAAAACAGACTAAAGTTTGATATCTACAATTAAGAAAATCTTAAACCAGTATTAAAGAAAACGACACTTTGTTTTAGAATCTACACATAACCACCCATAATTTTGAACTGGTTTGGTTTTATTTTGAATTTCGCGCAAAGCTGCTCGAGGGCTATCTGTGCTAGCTGTTAGTAATTTAGCAGTGATAGGTTAGAGGGAAGGCAACTAGTCAAAACCACCGCCAATCTTGGGGTACTATTTTACCAACGAATGGTAGGCATAAACTATCACATTATAACGCTCCCACGGTTGAAAGGGTGAGCATGTTTGGTGGGACGGGGATTCGAACTTACGACTCTCAGATTGCGAGTAGAGCGACCTAAAACAAGGCCATGCCAAGCCAATTTTGAACTGATAGACTAGAGAGAAGCAGTTAGCAGCACCTATCGCCAACTATTGTGTGACCGAATAATAAGATTTAACAATTATTTTTATAGCGCACTCATAGCACCAAAATATGAAGCACGTTTTTAGATTATGGAACATAAACCGCCAAACATTCGGATTCAAAGTACGGGCACACTAATCATTCAGCCACGATCGGCCCTGAAGAAAAAGGACGCGATTTCCACAATCAAATTATAAAGGTTTCTTTTAAGTTAAATAACAAGTACGAAATAAGACATAACTTCATAACTTGGAAATTTTATTTACTATAAAAATATGTTTACAATAGTTGAAATTCCTACATACAAAATGCCTTTTTTTTTTTACAGTAAGTTAGCTTACATTTAAACATTTAAATATTGAGGTTAGAGGCGCTTAAGAAGATTTTAAGAAACCATTTTACATTTTTAAGTCGTTGGGTTTTCTGTGGAAATATAAATTAATTTTGTCTTCCAATCATCATTTAAAGTTTAGGAATGCAGATGTACAAACTCTCAAGAAAGAAATTTTAATCGTGACGTCTTTAGTTTTCAGTAGTGGCCTGGCCTGGCCAGGTGCAACTTTCGACCTATGAAGGAACTGAAGCGTAATAAAGTAGTCGGTTGCATTGTGGGTAGTTAGAAGGTGAAGAGAGGGAACATACGTAATTAGGTATATCAATTAATTTGTATAATTTATGGGTAAACTGGGTAACCTTATTAATTATTTATAAAATACCGTTATTTGATGCAATTACATTCAATGTAATCCCAGAACATTATACATTTCTTTGTTGTTGTTGTTTGTAATTAAGCACAAAGCTACATAATGGGCTATCTGTGCTCTGCCAGCCACGGGTATCGAAACCCGGATTCTAGCGTTGTAAGTCCGTAGACATACCGCTGTGCACATTTCTTTGGACACAGACTCATACACGTCCTGCATATATACATACAAAAGGACCAGACCAACGTAAGCATGCCCTGGTGGCGCCCGGGCAACTTTAAAGGCTTGCCTACACCACTGCTTACCAGGTTTTTAAAGATCAATGCTATGCTTTCTTTTATATCCGACCACAATGAAGATTTTGCAGGTACATAATAACTGAAAGATAAAGTTCAATGTTCCTGTACTGAAAACGAAAAATTCGTATGGTAAAGAAGGAGGAAGGGAGTAAGATGCTTTTTTAGAAACAACAACGATGGTTTGTTTTTAGCAGACCTGTTTAAAATATTCCAAATTGATGATTTATTCTTTATGGATAATACTTTGAATGATTCGAAATATGTGGTCACATTGTGTATTTAATAAGATTAACACAATAAAGGACGAAATAAGGAAAAGCTAACATTTCAATTGTACACAACAGAGAATCCACACTGATGTAATATACTTTCAACCTCGTGGTTATATGTGATGGCATTTTAAACCTTGTAATTAAGTGTGATCATATATCCTTTCAGCTTCGTGTTTATGAGTGTAACGATATAGCTTTTTAATCATGTGCTCATGTGTGATGATATATCTTTTCAACCACGTGGTTAAGGCGTAACAAACAAGATCTGAGTGCAGACTAACCAATTTAAAAAAAACAATAACTTACACTACAGTATAATAATAGGAAAACCGCAAGAGCATATGTTTTTCTAAGGTCGTGAAGAGAAAAGTTAAAATAAAATGAATATCAAATTTCACTATTATTTCAGAAATATAGAATCTTCAAGTTGAAAGAATTGGAGAGTTTTTAAGCTGCATTGCTATGTTTTACAGCATAATGCAATTTATTAGACCAATAGAAACACCTTTCCTTCTCAGTGAAACTATGAAAATAACACACATACACTAAAATGAAAATAACACACATACACTAAAACTGCATATCTGACAACCTAAGTAACTGCAATATAAACAGTCACAAACCAATGTACACTTCCTCAATTGTGCTGGTTTAGCATGGACTATTAACGTAAACGACTACTATAAATATTTAATAATAACAGATGTAATGCAGTCAAAAGAAGAAACAAGCTGTGCACAAACGGCTTGACTTGCTGGTGTTTTCATTGTGCTCTGTGCGGAAACAGGATGTAACGAAAGTGACATCTTATGTGTTTGTAATTACCTGTGGATTACAGGGAAAGAGAAGCTCCCATATTTTATGTGACCATAATTAGGGTTTCCATATAACAGTTTTGTTAATTGCAGTATGAACCTTGAGACTATAATATTTTTTTTACGGTACTAGTATAAAATATCCTCGCCCTGTTGCGAAGTTCAAAGGCCTCATTGTACCAATCACGATTCTCCATTATCCCCAATTGTTTCTGTTGCTACACCAAGGAGGTCTGTACTCTAAAAATTCTATTTGGTTTGTGTGTGTGTGTGTTGTGTGTTTGTAATTAAGCACAAAGCTACACAATGGGCTATCTGTGCTCTGCCCACCACGGGTATCGAAACCCGGATTCTAGAGTTGTAAGTCCGCAGATATACCGCTGTGCCACTGGGTGGCATTCTATTAGGACACCTGCCCGTGGTACCTTAGCACGTGTGCCAAAGTTTGTAACCGCTACTCTGTGAGTGAGGGTTAGACACAGTTTCAAACATGGCCTCCCCAGAACCCCGAAGGGGTGCAAGAATACTAAATCAGACTCGTGTTCAGCGACCGTGAAAAAATACTCCTAGCTCCCCCCCCCCCCTTTATGCCTTGGTGACTTTACGGGCGCGTTTTGTCTCCCTTTTGCAGTGGATAACGTCACATAGATAAGGGCACCCCCAATACCGCATGCCAAGTTTGATCATGTTAGCTATGGGAAGAGTTTGCGGACATATAAACGAATACATTTACCCACAACGTGAATTAATTAATATAGGATAATACATTGAATATATTTCACTTAAGGCACAATGAATTTGCTGTTGCTTAAGTGTATCAAGTGTACTGCATTACTTTGTTGTACAAAACCTGACATTAATGAAATACCCATTGTCTTCATAACACATTAATTTTATCATAATTGTTTCTTATATTTAATTTAATGTTTCTATTTATTGTTTTTTTTCTTACTTTTGTTCGTCATAAGTTGAGTTTCTGGAGAGGCAACAAGTCTCGAATTACATATTCACATGTAAAACATGAAATCCAAGCTCTACCACTCCGAGGAAAGCCCGTTTTGCTAGGTAGCCGACGTCACGTTTCTATCGGTTTCATCACGTGAGGGACCGTTAATATTCAAAATAGGAGTGTATCTATCAATTCAAAAAACAAGTATACTCAAATCGTATTTTCACACTCCTCTAAAAATGACCGAATATATTGTAAGACAACATTTTGAAAAGGATTTATTCAACACAGGACTGGAAAAATTAGTTTATGACAAACTTGCAATCTGCTTTAGGCTTAGAAAAATAAATTATTGATACAAAATAAGTAGAATTCTCGATGTATATAATAATATCGGTCTCAAAAGGAAATGATAAAAAAACACGAAAATAAGTCTACACTAAAATCTTATGTGTTCAAAGGAAAAACTGTTTTCCAGCAAGTTAAGTGTTTTAAACATTTACCAAAATATTCAAATTTTAATGCCACTTATATAATTGATTATATATATTTACACTTATAATTTATAAACAATAACGAAAACAGTATTTTATAAAATCTGAGATAGTTTTGTACAACATATTTTAATAAAATTATAATGGATTAAAAACATTATACTCCAGAATGAAAAAACATAAGCAACTTGAAGTAATTATTCCTTAGTATGAATGGATTACGATACTTACATATCTTGTTCTCAACACTAGGTTGTCATATTTACTACTCTATATTGTGATATTATTGAAAACTCCAATTTATTTATTAGATAGCAACCATGCTCGCTAGAAAAATTGTTCTATTGTGTAGGAGTGCCTTGAAAGACCTTGGTTCTCAACTTTTAATCATTATTTTGTAGGACTAATATAAGATCAAATAACGTCTAATTTTCATTACTCGATATAAGTTTTCATAATTAATAACAAAATTTTCATAGAAGGCTAAGTGCGTCGCACTACGTGGTTAGCGCGTTCATTTAATTAACTAACAATATTTATATTTTATCCTTGAACTACTTCATTATTATTATTATTATCATCACAGAGTAACTATACCAAAGACCTTTAAAGAAATAATAATTTTGATGGAGAAAAAAAAAAAGAGTCAAATTAGCATTGGTAGCTCTTTTTGTAGTTACACCTTCACCGTGATGCCATTACGTGGAGTTACTTTCCAGGTATATTTACTACGAATCAAAACACATAACAAATAGGAATTAGAGGGTTATCTTTGTTCATCAGTGTGATTGGGAAAAGAAAAAACAAAACAACAAACACAAAAACGAAAGCCCATTCTTTTGGCACTCAGTACAAGCAAAAATAACTTCACCATACGTTTATCTATAGCACTTAAATAGAAAAATTACCTTATTTAAAATATAGCTTAATTGAAAGGGGTAGTAAAAATAATTCAAATTTTGCAGTTTTGCAGCAAAAATTAACATTTTAAAGCTATAGCGTTCCTAAAACCTTAGTTCCGTTTACACTTAACTCATGAAATACTTGGATTTATTTGTAAAGTACAGAGCAACACAATGGGCTATCTGTGTTATGCCCACCACGAGTACCGAAACCATTTTTTGTTAGCGATGTGAGCCCGCAGACTTACAGCTGAACCATTGGAGGACACCGTACTTGGAGACAAACGTTATTATATTTTGTATAAAAACACTTTCATATACACACATAAAATAAATTCTTCCATAGACGTAGCTCTTGAGATTTCAATTGAATGAAATTGAAAATAGGAACTATATCTGCGAACCAAACTCTTTTCTTTGCATGCAACACCACAAGTATTGAAACTACAAAATAATTCCTAGTTCATGACACTTATTTCTAAAGTTCTGTGATGCACGGTGATAAATGTCCAATAACATTGATGTACCGCGTGGTAAGAGTAGTTATGTTATATTTAGGCCTACTGTATAATTTGAACGATGGTGATCTCACTTCAGAACAAAAGGACGTAACTACTTGGACACGAGCCGGTTGAAATACTTAATGTTGTAGATTACTAATTCATTTGTTCCACAACATACAAAGATTGTAAGCATGGGAAGTTTCTCCGAAAAACAAATACAAATAAAATAACTGAAAAGAAAATACTACCGTAAACTCGCTCTTAGAGAATGCTAAAAAGATGTATTCCATTTGTTAATTCATTAATAAATAACCTCATTCGTGAGTGGTATGTTATCACATAACACATCTTTGGACATCTAAGAAAAAATGTCATGTGAATCACGTCCACTCCTTTTGAAAATAATTCTTTATTTTATATTTCCTTGACCTTTCAAGCTGACGAATGGTGGACGCTCGAAAGGTCAAACAATCTTTGAGATCCATTTCTGTAAGCATGTGGAACCTTTTAAGTTATTAATTTTTACTTACCTGTACCTGTGACACTAACATAATTTTAATGTTATTGACGGAAATATCAGCGTTTCTCGTTCATCTCACGTAGTAACAAACAACAAAATTTAAGTGATGCAAGGTATTATTATATTTTATTTTTTAAATCAAAGATATCTATATGGAAGCGAGGCCATTAAACTCCAGAGTACTCTTAGATAGAAACACTGGTTTGAAGCGTATCCAGTCTCATGAGAACATTTAGTCAGTGTTACTCAGTATACAAGTAACTGTTCACCGATAGGAAATAACACAACTTTGCGCAAAAACAACAAAAAGGAACCTTTAATGGTGGATTCACTAAGAGCACATGCTGCACAAAAAGACTAAATACACAAGTGGGTAGAGCTTTTCTGGATCACATTGTTACACAACATGGTCCACAAGAAGTTGGGAAGTGTCCTTGGCGAATGTCTGGACAGATGGCCTGTTGTCTTGGTAACGTTCCAAACTTTGTATATCCGTTTGGTGACTGAGTGGTATTGTCCAATGTCTCGTTGACCTAAAAGGGTATTAAAAGGTGTGTTACATTTCAATCTAAAGAGGAAAGAACAACACATGGTTTGCATCATATAGAAATTACAAATATTGTTCGTTTTTCTAAGGGTTTTAGCTACAAATTCGAATATATAACTTAACGAGAAAAACAAATAAATAAACCAGTGTTTAAATACACCTTATTAAGAGTATCAAGAAACAACAATGCTCAAAGTGGCTTAGTGCTAATTATACTCAACCCCAAAATAAACGTCAAATGTATTTTTTATGTATTTGAGGATTGTATAAGAATATTTTTGGCTTTAACTTACATATTTTTTAAAATTTTACACTAAATAAAAACGTACTAGTAAAAGAAAGAAAATTTAATAAACGTTGTGCTATTTTTATTTGTATTTTCTAAAAACGTGAATCAATTTTTTTAATAGATCAGTAATTACTCTTTTTATAGATAGAAAACAATAACAGGAAATAGGAATTTCGTGGGGTGATTGTTTTCCATTTCAAAATTTGACAGATCCCAAATACCGCATATATTTTTTACATAAGTAGGTGAATGTTTCTAACCTCTTTAAGCTACATACCTGATTTGTTATTGTTGGCTGGCATCGTCCAACCTTTTCAAGATTTTCTCTTTTGAAGACATCTGACTGTAGATAACTATAAGCTGCGTTTAGTTTAAAAACAGGATCATCATAATCTTCATACTGGGATTCATCAATAAATGCTGGATTCATCTCTCCTTCAATTGCGCTGTAGATATATTCCCTAGGAGACTCACAGAAATAATCTTCTATGAACGCCATAGTACCAGCCTCATTTTCTTGTTTACCATCTGCTACTGGAAGTGGTTTGAATTCTTCATCGTAAGGAAGGGCCTCCTTAGTCCTGAGTAACTCTACTGCCAAGGATAGCCTATTGACATAAATATGCTTCTGGCCGGAAGATTGGCTCTCGTAGCGATGAGGAATTAGTTCCACGTCCTCAGAGCCAGCCTCACTCAATGTGTCCACTTCATGAACGATTATCTCTGACCGTAACCTAGTAAAATCATCAATCTCTTCTGGAACTAGACCTCTTCGTGTGTATCGTTCGTCAAGCCTTTCGTGAAAGTATGGTTCTTCTGGTGAAGAAACTGGAAATTCTGTTAGTTCATATAATAAAGATTCTGAAGAAATTAATGGTTGTCTCACAGGTAATACCACTTCTTGCTTTTGGGCTTCCAGATTCTGTTCTTCTGTTTTTGACAATCCTCTAAGGCTTTCTTCAAAAGATGTTCTGTAATATTGACAGTTTTGCTTATTTCGGGGCTGCTGTATATTTTCCAACTGTAGCTCATTTTTTCTGTCTAACACGTTAAAATGGTTTGAATAGATATTATTAAAAGTGTCCAATTTTTTCACAGAGCCGTCTGTGACGTTACTAATAGGAATTTGGTACCTTTCTTTATCTTCTATAACATCTGGCCCAATTGATTGTTTTACTCTCGTATCTATTTTACCCAAAATGCAATTAAAACGTTGTGAACTGTTAGTGTTGTTAACTGAACCTGAATTTGTTTTAGTTATATTTTGATAATTTATATCCCCTGTAACTGAAGGCTGTTTGATTTCCATAAATAGCTCCCTTTTCTCTCTGTCTTGAAATGATTTAGCGGCGGGCGAATGACACTCTGGTAAATCACAAGAAATCGTCTTTATATCAGCGACATGATTTTTGTACGAACTGTAATCGGATGTATCACCAACTGCGTCGAATCGACTATTATTGTCTTTCGAAGATTTGCCACTACCATTTACTATCGGAAAATCAACCAAAAAATTGAGATCTCTGTTGGGGGATTGCCTAAAATTTCTAAACATGGTGTTCTCTGTAGAGTTCAAAGCGTCTCCTACGTGACCATTCTGTGTCAGTTTTATGTCCCTTGCATGGCCATTGAGGGTCAGTTTTTTGTCTGTTACATGACCATTGTATGTTAGTTGTTTACCGTGAACTGAAAGCGGTGTCAAAGAAGCTTGTTTGTCATCATAATATTGAGGGTAAGATGTTGGTTTTGATCCAAAGTTGTCACTTACTGTTTTTGAGGATTCTGTAATGGTGTGGTCCATTGTTTTCTTGCACTGCTTTATAGAAGTAGGAAACTGACATAAATGAATAATTGATTAAGAAAGAAAGAAAGCGGGTATAAGTAATATAAGCTCGTCTTCCAAAGTACTAATACATTTTAAGATGCTGTCAGATCAAAGTTCAATCGGTACATCTGTTTGGGTCATTTGTTTTCCCATGCTGATATTCACATATTGTGGACTTTTTTTTCTTTTACTTTGAAAAGTTCGACTTTAGCGCACATTCATATCTCATAGGTTTTTTCAGTTTCAAAAAACTAGCTTTGTAAATAAAAACTCGTTGAGATTTTGACTTTGAAATAATTATCCTTCAAACAGTTTCTTCCATTTGCTTGAACACTCCAAATTCCAAATTTCTTTAACCCTAAATAGAAAAGAAAAAATAATTATAATGTGCATATCTATCTTACACTATAACACACTCGACAGGAGATTAGATCATAGCTGAGTAAAAGCAACGATTCGAAGCAATAAAAATAAATTGAGGCCTTTTACTTGAGTTTGTTTGTTTGTATTGTAACGAAGCACAAAGCTACACAATGGACTATCTATGCTCTGCCCACGACGGGCATCGAAACATGGTTTTTGGCGTTGTAAGTCCGCAGGCATACCGCTGTGCCACTGGGAGGCATTTTCTTGAGTTAGATACATTAACGCCGAATAAAAAAAAAATCAGCGCAAATACCATATGAAGAATCCATATACACAAAAGCTACGGTTACACATGACCGACGTTTCACTTCTGCCTGGTTTTGTTCAATGCATTGTTTCGTGCAGCAGCTAACTATTCTTTACCTATTGTATTTATTTATTTATCTTTAACCATTACACGACCTCAAATGATGGCTGACACTGCATAAATTCATATATAGTGTGGACAATAAATATAGGTTTCCGATTGTTCAGCGGTAGGCTCGTGGGCTTATAACGCTAAAATTCGGTGTTAGATCTATGCGATGAACATAATACAGGTAGCCCATGGTGCAGCTTAGCAAACAAATAACACATACACCAGGTGCAAAGACATTAAGTATAACCAAAGCAACACTTAAGAGAAAGCACATTTTATTAAAAATCTAAACAACTTCAAAATAAAAACTTTATATCTTTCAGCTTCCTACACTTTTTTTAATCCGAAGGATGAAGATTCAGCTTGTATTTTAAAGTCTTTTTAACTTTAATGATTATCCTGAGTAGGGTAAGAAGATGTCAAAAGAATCGATCAGATACTGCCGGATCAAAATAAGTCTGCAAACAACAGGAGTAATGCCTGATTATCCTAAGACCGGTGAAGAAGTCGTCGATAAGGACTTGGTAGAGATCACAGAAGTATAAAACGGGACTATATACAACATAAGCTCAACTTGTTTATTCCATGTTTGATAAACACAAAAAGGAGAAATTATCTGAATAGCCCAAGATCAGAAATATCAATTTCATCTATATAGTAGAAACAGATGATCAGGCTATTTAGTGTTAGTTTCCTCAAAACATTCGAAAAAAGGGCGTTCATTCCTTCTAGAAAATATAAATTGAATGATGATAACTTGAGAAGTATGACTACAAGTTTATGAAAAAACTGTTATTTAGTTGTTTTCTTAAAACTCGATAAGTTCACTAATCGTCAGCTTATTCGTTAGGTTTCTTTGTAATTAATTCTAGTAGCGTTGTTTATGGTCGCTTGTAAAACGTTGTTATTTCGTATACGTATGGACATTTTGTAACAGGTATTTTGACTTACATTTTCAGGACTGTATGTGTTCTTCTGCTGTATTAACTGTTAGTGTTTATTTAAGGTAAAATTATGGTTCGTTGCTTGTTCATAGATATAATATTGAAATTTAGTATTTAGCATGTAAGTGATTACGTAATACCCGAATGGAAAACAACAACAACAACAACAACAGGAAATGTTAAAAAGTACGTCAAATGTGACAAATTAATAGAAACCCGCCTACAAATTAGCGGAATGAACCCGTGCTCCAGATTCTTATTAAGTTAGCGCCGTGCGTAAAGGATAACTTACGTCATCAGTAGAGGCATCGCTAGGTGCTTAAAAAAGTCTGAGCGCGGGCCCATAAGTGCGAGAATTTTCTGGGCGTTTCAATGTGACATCGATCATGTTTATTTATTTATTTTTTTGCTACTATGATTTTTCGAGACACGAACTGGGGATTCGTGGCTCTGTCAAATAGAATCGAGGCACGGGCCCCATATGCCAGCGTCTAGCGATGCCTCTGGTCATTAGATTCACGTATTAGTAATGTTTCTCCTACTTCGTTTACGACCATATACAGACCGCCTATAAACACACCTAATATGCAAAAGAAAACGGAAAAGATACGTTGAGCGAATTATATTATGGTCAATGACATCCTATGCGTGTGTAATAGAAATGATTAATTCCCTCTGTTACGTTTTGGTATTAACATTGCCAAGTTTATTTTAAATACTCTGTCTTCTTTTTTTTTTAAATAAAAAACTTGTACATCGGCAAACATTATTTTGCATAGATGCCAAAACAGTACTCAGTAAACAAGTTAGTTGCTCCTTCTAATTTAAATCTAAGTAGGAAGACTTGCACATATTTATTTACTCCCAAATCTAGGACGCGTGCAAACTAATATATGTGTGTTATATTAAATGAGTTAACTGTATCAGGCTGTTGTTTATACAGTTCCCTCCCACCCGGTAGCCAAGGTACTTTGTGGGCTTATAATGATAAAATTCAAGGTTTTAGCTCTGCGATCGGCACAGGACAGATAACCCTTTGTGTGCCCTCCAGTAGCACAGCGGTATGTCTATGGACTTACAACGCTAGAAACCGGGGTTCGATACCCGTGGTGAGCAGAGCACAGATAGCCCATTGTGTGTATCAACAAACAGATTTGGTTTGGTTTCTTCTGAATTTCGCGCAAATTTCACGAGGGCTATCTGCGCTAGCTGTCCCTAATTTAGCAGTGAAAGACTAGAGGGAAAGGCAGCTAGTCATCGCCACCCACCGCCAACTCTTGGGCTACTCTTTTACCAACGAATAGTGGGATTGACCGTCACATTTCTCAACAGCACAGTTTGCTTGAGCTTGTGATTGGACAAGAAGGTGTACAAGTATAAAAAAATGGAGTAAATGTGCGTACCAGTTATACAACTCAAAGATCTCGAAAGGAGCTGTTCCTAATTGTGTGTGTTTGTAACAGATATACAACTCAGAGAGCTCGAAAGGAGCCGTTCGAAATGTGTGTAACAGTTATACAATTCACAGAGCTCGAAAGGAGCCGTTCCTAAATGTGTGTAACAGTTATACAATTCAGAGAGCTCGAAAGGAGCTGTTCCTAATTGTGTGTGTTTAACAGTTATTAAAATCAAAGACCTCGATGGGAGCTGTTCCTAAAGTT
>NW_013667335.1:71573-83549 GCF_000517525.1 Limulus polyphemus | reverse complement strand
TTATACAACTCAGAGAGCTCGAAAGGAGCCGTTCGAAATGTGTGTAACAGTTATACAATTCACAGAGCTCGAAAGGAGCCGTTCCTAAATGTGTGTAACAGTTATACAATTCAGAGAGCTCGAAAGGAGCTGTTCCTAATTGTGTGTGTTTAACAGTTATTACAATTCAGAGAGCTCGGTAGGAGCTGTTCCTAAATGTGTGTAACAGGTATACAACTCTGAGCCTCGAAAGGAACAGTTTCTAAATGTGTGCGTTTGTTCGTTGAAATATGAGCAGACCTACATGAGGGTTATTTGAGCAAGTAGGCCCTAGTGTTGAAGTAATAAACTAGAGGAGAGACAGCTTGTCAACACCACCCACCGCCAATTCTGTGTCACTCCTATCAAACCGAATAGTGAGATTTGCCTCTCACCTGCCCATATATATATATATATGTGTTTGAGTGTGATCTAAGGAAGCTAAAATACAGCTGAAGACTAGACCTGGGTGTACTCATAGCTAGTACGGTCATGCCCACCTTCTGTTGTTGTTTTTGTTTATTTTTTATAGGGGGAGGGAAGAATAAAATGTATTTATGCTATAATAACATTAATAAAAATCACTTTTTTATGTATATAACTAAAAAAATATAGTTATGTTATGGTTTGACCAAACATTTGACGGAGGGTATGCTAAGTCATTTTCTGCTGACTTTAGAATTAGCTCTGAAGCTGTGATGTATTATTTAGAACCTCCACAAATTCAAATTTATATTTAATTTCCGTTTCCTTGTTAGGGAGAAAAACAAAATAAGATATGCCTGCAGTGTTTGCCCATTGTTAGCCCCAAACTTCTCGGTGCATGGTAGGTCAGTCTCATGTTAAAAGGGAGAGTGTGATAATGGTACATGATATAGCAGTAGTTCCAACATCGAGAAACTTTGAAAATTATTAAAACGAAAATACACCTCACGCCTCAAAATTGGAAGACAGTATCGTTACCGGCGTATTACACTAGCCAGCAATCGTCGTCCGCGTAGTGTTGACCCACTCTTGAATTATTTCTTTTGATTGACTTTTTTTCTTTTCTTATTACAAAATCATATGTGTTAGGGGTACGTCACTGGCTCAAAAGTCTGTCTGGAAGTACGCGGCATAAAAAGATTGCGCCCTGCTATCATGTGGCTAAATTTACTAAATTAAATATATAGGCAAAACAGAACCAGCAAGATGCGTACAGTCAGTGTTTTCGAAAGCTGTTAAGCTGCGTGATACAGAACCTGTAGAATACAGCCAAATAAGGTCAGGAAGTATTCAAAAAGTCTGATGATGAAAAACAATGGAGTGGAAAGGCAGGATAATCAGTTCTTGGTGAGGTATAACTATTGTTTACAAATTAGGTTTGGTTAACTACATTAGGCCTTTATATAAACGTATACATACCTTTACTTGCCTAACATAATATGGGTTTCCTTGTACGAACTCAAATTCGAGGATTTAAGTTCGTTGTTATGTTAAAATACGTTTGACAACAGTAGATATACCACACAAAAATGACACTAGTATGACTAATCTCGGTGTAATAAAACGTCGCTCTAAACTTCGACCTACGCCCAACACTCGACTGAAAGAGAACACTACCATACGCACTTCCGTGCAGGATGGCTCGCGCAACTCAGACGTCACGTGCTGCATGAGCTGATAGCTCACAGAACGCCAGGCAGGAGAATTAGGGATGCTGCAGTAACATACCACTTAATGTATATATACAGTTACCCATTCCACCTCCCTCTATGCTTTACCGGATATGCACTTTTGAGGACCAACCAAGACTATAGTAGCACAGTTGCTCCTGTGTTGATAGTGTGTGAAATTTGTCAACCAAATTTGACTCATGTGAAATGTCAGTGAAAAATTAACTCGAGTACGATTATAAGAAACAGACTTTACTATCCCTGACTTCCCCCAGAAGGAAAAAACACAAACACAGTATATATATATATATATATTTTTACTGGGTCAGGAAGCGTATAATTTTTTCATTTATTAAGATAGATAATTTTCTATATATTTGTATATAGACTATGAAATATTTTCTTTTGCGCCTAATCAATTATTCTTGTTGTGACATATTTATTGTTTACAAATTACGTTTCTTTAACTACAAATATTTCTGTAAAGTTTGCCCACTGTTAGGTAAAAAATCTCTCGGTGCATATTAGACCAGTTTCTTGTTACAGTTAAAGAGGGATTTATAATCCTGTATCAAATAATAAACAAAATTGCTAAATTGAGGAAATACACGAATCAGAATCAGCAAGACAAGTTAGAATTCGTTTGCTTGATTTTGTTGGGATCCATTTAAATTACTAACCTTAATGTGTTAAATAAGAAGATGATTATAATTAATTATTTAAAATTATCATTAATTACTTTTGATCAAAGCAAGCTACCAACATAGATCAGAACTAAAACTTAAACGATCAATTAACCTAGGTAACTTAATAACAAAAATTTCGAATGTTTAGAATGCATGGGTACACCATTTTGTTATTTTCAGTCATCGATGTTTTGGGCCGTAATCCCAATACAGCACAAAGTTCGGCTAGCTTAGAAGGTTTAGGTTAGTTTAAAATCCAAAAACTAAGCTAATAGAGGAAAGTAATATTTATAATAATATGTATATAACAAATAAATGAAAATGATAAAAATGATTTTTTATACATTTAACCAATAATGATAATAATATAGAAATTAACATGAAAAAATAACAGAAACAATTACTTAGGTCATTCTCACAAATATTTTAATACAGAGATATTATAATACTTTAAATACTATGATTGTTAGATGTGATTTCCCCCCAACAATATGTACAAATTCTAGCAATTTTTTAAACGTTTATGTATTAAATCTGCGTTCTTAAAACAGATTTTTTATTTGTAATAATGTCAGTAGATTGAATTTAATGGTTGCAACAAAAACTAAATATTGTATTTTCCCTTTAAAAGAAAAAGTCTACTTTCAGAAAGAATTGCAACATTTTAAGTTGAGGTTGGTTTTCTGTTCATAGTATTTTGGCTTCGGATATTTAATATTGTCATACACCCACGCCTCTTAACGAATCGAATAATATATATGATGAGTTTTATTGTACGAATCATTACTTCATTTTCAACACATATAAATCCATTTCAAAAGATTTAGTCAAAAAGAGTAGATAACAATAACGTTACAAGTAACTACCGTAAACATAACAAACAATTAAAATCACTAAAGAAAAAAAAGAATTATGATGTTTACATATCAGTGGTTCTTCCTGCTTTTTAGTATATATATATATATATATAGGTTTTAACACGCTATAATAGTAGTTTGTTAATATATTTAGCACTGATGACTAAAGTTGATGCTTTGTGCTATTTTCAGGTGGAAACTAATATTCTGAAAAGTATTAGGTAGTTAAACCCTGCCAACAACAGCAGATTTGTTCAGAAAATAAAGAGAGTAATGTGTATTTGATTGAAATGACAAGACGGACAAACTTAATGAAATGAACAACATTTGAATTCTGAAACACAAAAGAAAATGCAGTGTATATACTTATGTATATGAAAAGACAGTTGCTTCTATTGAATTGTCTTTAACTCCACAGCTTTATTTTTCTGTGGATAGACTTCTGTCAAACCAAACACGCTAATCGACAAATAGGACTATATTCCCAATCTATAGGTAGAAAATGAACTAAGAAAGCATGCCTGAATTCAACAGCTAAGTTCAATTTCTTAGTCCATCCACAATGTTACCTCGTGACCTTTGTTCTCTCACAGCATTGAGTGGCTGTAACATACAAACACTGTCAATTCAGCCAGCAAAGGATGTTACAGTTGCTAATCCTTTTAATTCAGATGTTATATGTTAATGATGTATCCTCTAAGGCGGAAAAGACATTATCTACTAAATGGAATAAAGAAGCAAAACAACTAGATCAAAGCAATCTCAATGACTTTCTTAACCATCCGCTTATGTTAAATTTGCATAGAACTTAAGTAAACGAAAAAATTTAAAATTCCAGTATAACTAAAGCTGATAGAAAACATATGATATCCTGCATCATATCACACTTTACATTCCTTCTCTGTTTAACACTTTGAATAAAGCGCACTGACATAAAAGTCAACTACTCACACACAAACAAAATACCCTTTGAATGGTGATTTAAAATCACAACACTAAATTATATACAAAACAATTAAAACATTTAAAAATCAACACCATCGACATACAGAAATCTTAAAACCAAACAATAACAATAACACTAAAACAAAATTGACCATCTCTCATTCCTGTACACTCATGTGTAAATGAAAAAAATACACAAAATAACTTTTAAATCCCTTGTTTTTCACACACACACACACACACGCGCGCACTGACATGCATGAAAACGTCAGGGTACATAATTATACAAAAAGGAAGTAAACATGTTAGGTTCTAGTAGTTCATATGCATCTTCTGGTGGGACAGCGGTAAGTCTACGGACTTACAACACTAAATGCCGGGGTTCGATTTCCCGCGATGGACACAGCAGAGAGCCTAAAGTGGCTTTGTTCTAAAAACAAAGAAATGTTTTCACATGCACTCATGAGTGTATATGGTAACGGGCACTCTAACTTAAAATGAACAACATAAAATACATACAAAATAAATGATAATAGGTTAAATCTGAATATTTACACACACTCTGGAAAATTGTCGAGACTTCACTCTCCTTACCTTAATTCCACAAGCAAAGCTTCCATCCCCACTGTTGTCTTTTATTTGGTGACTATGGACACCTTGAGGTCTGCTTGGATGCTGATTGGTTTTGGCTAGCTTCTTTTACAGGTTTTGGACATCCTCCTCATATCTCTACAGAGAAATGGTACTTTCCCTCAGCAGCTGTTTTTCTTTGTTATAGAAGATCTAGTACTCTTCACACCAGGCTGTCATCTCCTGAGAATGATGCTTTAGTGCTAGAATCTGCTCTAATTTAGGCCAATTTTTGATTAGATTGGATATGCTTAGGAGGTTAGATAGGGAACTTCACTCTTGACCATTTCTGTGATGTCTCCCAAGGTCTTTTGGTAAATGATTCCTTGCCACCCACACAGCATACATCTTCATGACACCCTAGTTGATGGCAAGAACCACGAGACAAGCTGTCTGGCTCATTTATACTGCTGAAGGTCACAACGTCAAGGTCTTCTTAGAGTCCATCCCATCTTCATCTTCCTGACACATGAATGTCTTTTGGGATGAACCTAGTGCTTAAAAGGTCGTCTTAAGCTCTGGAATATAGTAGTTCCAGTTAAAACACATCTATCATCTCCTTCTAGTTGTTGTACCATACCTTCAATGGGACAAGTCACCAGTCCCCTCCTTTCCTCAGTCTTCACCTCTTCTTTTTGTGGCATTGATAATTGCATCAACTTCTGCTGTTGAGCCACTTTCAGAGAAGACTTCTTCAGGTTTGATAGCATTGAATCCCCTGATCCTAGATGGATCTTTTGGCCCTATGAAACATTAATTCTGACCTGTTCACCAAATCAACATTATTTTACATGTCAGAAACATTGGCTTGCAATGTTTCTTTATCAATGGGCTCACTAATGTTAGCCATCAGTCCAGCACTTTCCATCTCCCTGAAGATTTCAAGCCCCTCACTATAGAGAAAGTCTTGGGTGTCCTGCAGCAATTGGGAGATATTATAGGTTGAAGAAGAAACCATCTCTAACATGGGCTAAAATAAAGGAAACTGTGAAGCAGGCACTGGAACAGGAGCACAGTATAGGTAAGGCTGGAGTTCAAAGCTGGAAATGAGAAACTGCATAAGGGTCTAAAATGACACCACTACAAACAGGGTTCAACAAAAACAAAACAACAATTTATTCAGCAATAAAAACATTTAGAAATAAATTCAACACTTATCAATACAGTTAATAAACACGTGCCTGGTCAGGACTTGATATATTGTTTATTAGCATTAGTGATAAACAGTAATAATTCACTATCTATCTCGTGTCTTTCTCTAGTAGATTAGTTAGCTCTTCCATCTGTTCTATCAATACTGACTAGGTCACTGCTACAAGACTGCCACATTAAACTCACTAATTTCCATAGTAACACAGTTATTTTCTAACACTAGTTAACTTATATTTAACTGTTTTGTTTGTAATTAAGCACGAAGCTACACAATGGGCTATCAGTGCCCTGCCCACCACGAGTATCGAAACCCGGTTTCTAGCATTGTAAGTCCACAGATTAACCACTGTTCCACGGGGGGGGGGGCAATATATATTTAACTTAATTTAGCAGTGTAAGACTAGAGAGAAGGCAGCTAGTCATCACCACCCACCGCCAACTCTTGGGCTACTCTTTTACCATTTACCAACGAACAGTGGGATTTACCATCATATTATAACGCCCCCAGGGCAAGCATGTTTCGTGGGACAGGGATTCGAACCCGCGACCCTCAGAGTGCGAGTCGAGTGCCCTAACCAACTGAACTTAACTTATTGCTGAATTAATCACTCTTTACCAAATTGAGAAACAAATAAAAAATCCAAAGTGACAACTGATCCTGACTGGAACTTGACCTTAAAGACTGAAAGTCCAGATTGACTAAATTCTAATTGGTCAAACATTTAGCTAAATGAATAGTTTAAGAGGGTTATAACACTTGGTTATGATGGTGAACTAGGTATTGTTTAGTGACATGTCTAAGGCTTAACATGTATACATGCCCATCCTCGTTCACAGAACATGTGTCTAGAGAACCTGAGGAATATTTGATCCCTGGATTCCATTCAATCACCTACCTTGTGGCCCTGTTACTCTCTGTTGCTTCTGCTGGATAACAGGTACACATATGCCAAACTCTCTGAGCCAGCCACATGTCTATCCTACCATCTAGTTGTCATGTAGACAAAGCATGGTAGTGTGGTTCCAGTAGGAAAGAATGAAGTTGAGACTGCTTGGATCCTACACATTCAAGCTAACTTGGGATAGGCAACATTAACCTCACCTTTGATTTTTTCGCCTTTGCCAACTCTTCCATTTATAAATTGTGTAACAGCTATGGCCAAAATTCACCATTACTTTTACAAGCTGGATTTTCATGCCTCCAAACTTTATTTTGTAATGAAACAACAACAAAAATATTCAATAAAGTTTTTTGCTTATTAAGAATCTTATGTCAATCTGTATGACTGAAAATATTTCCCTCACAACCTAATGCATCTTATCAAAGTTATTATCAGCGAATTTTGTTTGCTAATGAAATTTTCTCATTAATTAATATTTCAGCTTGATCAAGATAAAATATCATTGCACCATGCTTTGGAGAAAAACCAGGTACAACTGTGTCCTCTCTCTCTCTCGCCAAAGTGCGAGTGTTTTTGTTACTGTTATCTCTTCCATGAAAAATTTATCACCTGCTGAACATTTCAATGTCAAAATTGAAACAATCTGTCGGTATTAACGAAAATAATACTACATTTTCTAATAAAACTTTCCAGGTTATTCATCACATGTAACCTCATATTCATTAATTCTTAACGTCAAGATAAAATCCTTTGTCTCCATGCTTTCATTATTTTCTTCCTGTTTCCTTCTTATTTATTACAAAACGTCTTGTGTAAGTGAGTCATTTGTGTTAATGTGTCTTAAAACATTAATGAATAATTCCATGTAATGTTTCTACAGCATGTGATCCACACGCGTGTATTTGTTTAAATATGTATATCGCCACGTTCCTCTGCCACTACTAAATTTCGTAAAGTACTCTAGTAGTTTATGCAACATGCCTCCAGCTACTGCAATACACATACAGAAAACTGGATACCCTTCATTCATTGTAGATCCAACTTATTTTCCTAATGCAAATTGATGGAAAAGATCTAGTAAGTACTGATTGGCATGCTTAGCAAAGTTTTCGTCACTTAGCTAAATTGTTGATGTGATTCTATTGAAACATTGACAGTGTTTCACATCAAAACATTCATTGAGGGGCTCAGAAAGTAAAAGATCACAATGCCTTTTCAATCTCTGATTTCAGTCACACAGTCATCCTTAGTGTCAATAATCAAGGGATAATTCAACAACGTAGCACATTCATCTCATCTCAATACCATTTGACAGTTTGTAAAGCAACTAATGCTACTTCCTTTCAGTGATTATACAAACTGTCAATAATCAAGTAACAGCTGCAAATGTAGTTCATGCATTCTGATAGATATTACTAACTGATGGTTCAGAAAGTAAAGAATGCTATTTTCTTTCAATCATTAGTTGCTCAAATTAATGACTGTCTTAGCTTTTAATCAGGTGGAAGTCATGCAATGTAATGTATACATTACAGGGTGCATCACCTGATAGCTTGAAAAGCAAGAAATGCCATTCCTTCTGATGATCAGGTGCTCAACCTAATGATTATTTTAACTTTAAATCAAGTGGTTGTTTCACAATGTAGTGATAGCTTGGAATGCAAGGAACATTAATTTTCTTCAGTCAACAGATGCTCAACTTAATGAACATTCTAACTGTATATAATCAAGTGGTAACCATATTGTGTAATCCATACATAGTATTTCATATAACCACTTGGGGCTAGAAAGCAAGGGCACTATACTCTTTCAGTAAATACTCTTCTAATTACCCGTCATCCTATATTGATCAAGAGGCAACTTCGGTGGCTCTTTCACTTGCCAGGGCTATTAGTTTCTTCCATTTACAGTGATTTCTCATATCGTTCATAAAAGACCACCAGATAACTCTCTGCAGCTTCCTTTCCCTCATCAGTAGGTCGAGATAACTCGTGATAGGGATTTTGTTCTTCTCTTCCTCTTCAGATTCCTGGTCAAGCCAGTACACCAATATCTTGTCTGTGGTATATGGATTCATCTTATTGACATAATCCACACTTTTTTCGAGCCTCGTGTCCACTGTAGCTCATACATTAAAGGACCAAATTGTCAGAGTATCAGGCATGGACCAATCCAAATGAATCGAAGTTATTTTCATGTACCCAGTCACCACATTGGAACATCAATATCACAGTCTTATCATAATATTTATTTTGTCTAAGTACTTTCTCCTTGTGGTGAAGAACCATGCATCATTTATATGGAGGGTAACATTTCCAATTGATACTTCCAGTATATGTCATCATCATATAAAGCAAGTGTTTGTTCAAGTCAGTTCTGTCTGGATTAATAAACTTTGCAGGCATCTGCTCAGTAGTCGGTATTGCTTGTTCTGCTAATTTATCAGTGAACAGTTGGCTGTTGAAGTTAGCTCCGCGATCCATGTGAATTTTTTCGGTGCTCCAAATCATACTATCTAATTCTTGGCTGACATATCTGTGCTAGCATAATAATCAATAGATAAGCTTCAGCCACTTCGTGAGATAGTCAGTGGTGATGAGTATGTATCAATACCCTCTTGTAGGCTACAGTAGTGGACCATTATACAGGGGCATCAATGATGAGTATGTATCAATACCCTCTTGTAGGCTACAGTAGTGGACCATTATACAGGGGCATCCTCTGCAGAAGGTATCCAACAATTCTCTATTGGAGTTTACTTTATCTTGGCCATTTTCCTGTGGGCAGCACTCACACTAGTGCTAGACATCTCAACTCACTTGTGGCCAGAACTGCCATTGAATGTTATTACAATTGTGAGTTACACCTTGGTGCCTTCTAGTCTTTGTGTTGTATAATATTTCGAGTATTTCTTGCCACAGAGCTCTGTAACTGCTTGTACAGGTCTCACAAGTTAGATGTGTTATGCTCCTCTACTAGTAATAGTCGGACTTGCCCTTGCTGGACAACAAGAAGTGCCTACACTAGATCCGGGTCTTTCAGTTGCTTGCTCTGGGGTAATAACTTTAGCATCTATCCATTAGTGTGTTTTTCATAGTTTGCATTCGTTATGGCTGAAACGGACATAGTTTCAACCCCCACATGGTGTCTAGGGACAGAAAATGCCATGAATGGACATGGTCTCGCTGTGTGGGGAGATAGTCTGCCTACATTTCTGTGTTGCAGGCCTTGGCAAAGAACTATGACAAAGTGATATTTTTGCAACATCATTATCCAACATGCTACTATCCCTTCTGGATTATTAAAGAGTTTACTAACAACTTCATCAAAGCATGGTACAACCTGATGGTGAAATGGCTATCATACAGGTAGTGTTAACAGTGTTTTACAAAGACAGCAACTGCAAGCAGGTCTTTCTTTGCCATACAGTATCTGTCTTTGGGACCTAATAGCATAGGACTAACATATGCAATTACACAATCTACTCCATTCTACAACTGCAATAACACTGTTCTGTCTACATTGTTGCTGGTGTCAGTGTCCAACAGACATTCCCAATCTTGATGTGGCTCTACCAGCACAAAAGCATTCACCAAAGCAAGTTATAAGGATCAGAATACCTGTATCATATTTTTCATCCAAAGTTTGCTTCCACTTTCATGAGAGTTGACAATGGTACTGCTACCTTCAATACGTTAGCCACAAAAAGTTGGAAGTGTGACTTAAAACTAAGGAAACTGTAAACTTCTCGTTTTGTCACAGGTCAAGGCCAGTCTCTCACTACAGCTATTTTAGCTAGTTACATCAATACTCTATATATCCACACAAGGCGACCAAGAAACTCCACCTTCATTTTCATTCGCCAATTATTGGTTTCAGTTTCAAGCCTGCTTTTCATATATGCTGGAATACTATCTTCAGGTTCTCAGACATACACTCAAAAGTGTGGCCAAACACCTAAACATCGTCGACGTAGACCAGGCATCTTTTTCATATTATTCCCTTGGGTGTAAGCTCCATCAGCCATCCAAAAGTAACTGGCACATTATAAAGACTAAATGGCATGATGGTAAATTCAAATATATCATCTCTCCTGCTAAAATCACCCTTAGTCATGCTTTCGTTAACCAGCTCGACTTGCCAGTATTTGGATACCAGATAAATGGTGTTAAACTAATGGGAACCTTCTAATGCATCCAGACATTAATCTGTTCATGATCAAAGAAAGGCTTCAAGGTGAGTCACCACGTTCACCTATCTAAAATAAACTCGGAATCTTGGTGAAAATTACTTCTTTCTGACAATCACTACTGGAGGCGACTAAGTACTCTTTAAAGGTTCTATGATTCCAACCTGAAGCATCCACTGTATTTCTGCACTCACAACTCTGAAAAGATCCAATGAGTGGTTGCTTTATTGGACATGCATTGCCAGTGTCTATATAGTGCTGAGTCACCGTTGTTCGACCCAGTTGGCCATCTGGTCCCACCGTTACATTGGTATATTCACCCAAGTCACTGAGTTGCTTTTGCTGCAATTGTCAAACAACGATTTCAGGTATATCTGTTGCCTAGTTCTCTAAAGTAGATAATGCCTGTTCTGACTGAGAGGATAGTGCAGTACCATATAACAACCCGACTGGATGGATTAGCGCTGTTATATCATTTGTTGACCAATGTTGTGAGAGAACAAATATCATGAGGTGATGCTATCGACCAGACAAAAGAGTTTACCTTTTGTATCCAGGTGTGCTTTCCTTAGTCAGTTCTGTAGGAGGTTATGATCATCGTGTTTAGTTCACCAGAAATTAATCTTAAGGGATATAAATCTGTGGAGCCAAATACATTCCACCAAAATTGACTATGATTATGCCTGCGCAAGTACGCAACTGTACTTTGTTTATTTGCAATAATAAAGAATCTTTTCATTTATTCACATTTTTACAGGCTCATTATTTTTCACTTAAAGAAATTCAGACAACCTATCTACTAATGAACACTCCCTGTATGTTTTGATCGAATTTGCAGGTTTGCCTATCTGATACTTGTAGGTAAATCGGTTTTATCTGAAAATATTGCCGCTGGACTTGCTCTGCGAATTCAGTTTAAAGACTTGAAAATTGACAGAGCTG
>NW_013667335.1:68415-71269 GCF_000517525.1 Limulus polyphemus | reverse complement strand
CCCTCAGATTGCGAGTCGGGTGCCTTAACCACCTGGCCATGCCGGGTCTTCCAGTAATGGACATTTATGGACGGCTGCACCTGAACTCTAGTGATCTTTGGCCTGGCCATTTAGCCAATATGCGCATTAAGTGTTTTATGATTATAAAAACTTTGGAATTAACAGAATCTAACAAGATACATTTTGTATCCAGAGTTTTTACTCTTTTTCTTAAACTTATGATATAAAATTAGGATAGAGAAAAACTGAAAAAAAGAAGCTTTTATCGAATATAGGTATCTATTAGCTTATATTTCTTTCCTTGAAAACAGAAAATAAAAACAAGTAAAGATGGGAAGTCGATAATAAAAACGAGATCCGGTGTGAATATGTTAGTTTCTGTAATACTTAATACATTTTATTCAAACTGATCGACTGCGATTGGTTCCCTTGAGTAATCAATTGTGGCTTGAAGGATGGTGTAATCGTCAGTTTTCTTAATAGATATGTTAGACATGACACGAGGCAATGCCACAAATCGCAGTAAATTTCAAAGTGTGATTTCGTCATTACTTTATTATATTTAATGCAAACCAACAGTTGTCAAGGGCGAATGTTGAATCATGTGATTTGTTTAACCCATTAACCTTATGATGAAATTATAAATAAAAGTAGTTTTATAACTAACAAACGTGAAGACACGAACTGAGTAATCAATGAAGCTATACTTTAAGGAAAGTTTCAATCCTGATAAATATAGTCACTAATGACCCCTAAAATTACAAGTTGTGCTGTAAATGGATCCTAAAACAACACCGATAAAAAGAAAGTTTAAAATTTTTTAGCTCCTGAATATAAAACACTTAAAATGCTAATTTATTATTAATAAAGGAAAATTATACTGGAATCAAAGATATTTTTTCGTGTAGGAAACATAAAGGTTACATGAATCACAGTGTTAAACTATGTTCAAGGCTGAAATAATGAATACTTGTTTACTTCTCTGTTTGTTTATACATCAGGAGTGCAGGGGGGAACACATGCCACATCACTCTGAATATTTTTTTCTTGGCAAAAACTTTTCCCTCTTCGCTTCATTTGCCAATTCTTTCTTACCATTGCCATTCCACTTCAAAAGAGTTTACCAGCCATGCTCTAAACAATCCCCAAATGTAATAAGAATTAAAAGAAATTCAACAATAAAAACACACAATTTACCCACAATACAGCCTGGTCAAACAACATGACCGGACACTAATCAGAAATGACATATTCCATGCCATAAAAATGGGGGATCCAGGGGTTACACCCATTTCACCATGGACTACCAAACAAAGGTACAGTTAAATGTAATAAATAGAGTGATCTTTACATAATTTTTTGCAATGTTTTTAACAAATGGAAGAACCAAGTTTACATAAAAAGAAATACACACTGAGAGACAAAATTCAGCACTTACAGCAAAAACAAAATATTTTATGCTACTGCATTTATAAAACGTTATAATTAAAAAAAAATAATGCCCATAGTCCATATGCCAAATCGCTCCTTTATAAATTTGTTGCTTGGTAAAACAAAAATCCTACACAGTTCCAAGTCAATGTCCTAAGCATTTCCTTTCTGGTTCAAATAGACAGTAATTATGAAAAGTTCAAGTTTACGACGAAAACCAACACGTTTAGAGGGCTCTAGTACCGGCCATGCTTGGTTAATTTTGAACAGTATTTTCTTTTAATTTACTAGGAAAGAAAGAAAAAGAAATGGATACTTGAACACTGACAATAATTACCTTACACGAAATGGACGGTTAAGATAAAAGTTCAAGAGAGATGCACAAGACTGCACAATAATGATCGAATTTGTTTGTTTGAATGCGCGCAAAGCTACACGAGGGCTATACGCACTAGCCGTCCCTAATTTAGCAGTGAAAGACCAGGGGGAAGGCAGCTAGTCATCACCACTCATCGCCATCTATTTTACCAACGAATAGTGGGATTGACCGTACATTATAACGCTCCTACGGCTGAAAGGACGAGCATGTTTGGTGGGACGGGAATTCGAAACCGCGACCCTCAGATTGCGAGTCAAGCACCCTAACCACCTGGCCATGCCGTGCCTCTAAGGTTGGTAATATGGAATAGAAAAGTCGGAAAACAGTAAAACTCCAAACGGACGTATATTCTGCATCTTTCTGTGAATAAATACAACCATAACTAAATTATTTTACCCACTCAAGATATTCCGTTTTATTTTGGCTGGGCGTGGCCTATTGGTTAGCGTGATGAACTGTGGATCTGTAAGTCCATTGTTATCATCCTGTTACCATAAAAAAAACAAGAACTACGCTTTGCGATTTAGGGCCGTTGTAAGGATAACGGTCAAATTCCACCATTCGGTCAGAGAAAAATAGCCCAAGAGTTGGCAGTGGCTACTGTTGACTAGCCTTCCAACCACTATATCAATTTAAAAATGGAGACAGTTAGAGCAAACAACCTTTGAGTAACCTAACAGATTCTCATGAACTATCGCTTGTTACTAGAAAAGAATATGCATGGTGTAAATGGTAATTTAATTAAGATATATATAAAGAATTGCCGAGGAAAATACATATTACGTGTTGCCATAATATTTTTTTGCCAGTACTTGAAAAGAACAACAAAAAGCAAAACAATTGTATGGGTCTCTTGAACTTCCACAATTTAAAATCCTTATCACATTAGTTACAGAACTTAAATATACACCTGGAAAAAAGTTAAGCACCCCCGTGTTTTTTTCAAGTGATTCAGATTCGACGTTCTTGTGACTGATTATAAATTACCATTCAATCTAAACGTGTTTATCAAATGAAATTATGCATTATTGGGCACAAGAAAAC
>NW_013667335.1:61820-67415 GCF_000517525.1 Limulus polyphemus | reverse complement strand
GGGGTGCTTAACTTTTGTCCAGGTGTATATATCAATCAGCAGACTAAAGTTTCAGCTTGAATCAAAAGCTATAATACTAATCAAACTTGTTATCCAACACCCATTTAAATAAATTAATATAAAGTAAGTACCGGTCATTTTTCTAAAGTGAAGATTTTGTGACAAGCTCCATGACTGTTACTCTTTGTACAGTTTTTGTTTGTTGAATTTTGCACAAAGCTACTAAACGGTTATCTGTGCTAGCCAACATCATCCACAGCCAACTCCTGAGACAATCTAATCGAATAGTGGGAGTTGACTGTCACTATTATAACGCAGGCACGACCCAAAAGTGCGGATTTTGTGTGTGTGGTAACTGGTCGCGAGCCCAGATACCTCGAATACACAGGTCGGTACACTAGCAATGAGCCACGTTCGGCCCACGCGCAATGTATTCACTTGTTTATAACTCTAGATGATGGTTATAGAAATCAATACGTGCCAGCATATTTATGCAATACCTAGAAATAAATTTAAACAGTTACAAACTGAAGCTCTGGGTGGTTGTTGGGATGCTAATCATAATAACTTAAAACATTAGAAAAACACGACACCCAAGAAAACCTAGGTTGTTTGTAACTTACAGGAATAATTCCATATATATTCAAGAACCAAAACTGTTTCTCTCTTCTATTCTTATTTAGGCCTATAGAGTTTCTGATTTTCTGTTGAAAGAGATATGAACGAACTTAAGAGTTGTACATAAAAGGGTGGGCGGGAAGAGTAAGAAATAAAAGTGTGGTTCTTCCTGTTTCAAAATTTTAACTACTGGACGTATTACAAGAGAAAGAAGTTTAGAATGTAAAATATTATTTTAAGGTTTTACAGAGTACCACGATCATGAAATATTTCTCCAGGATAAAAAAAAAGGAAACTGTAACCTAACGTTTCCATAGCCGAGCCTCCTGTTGTGGTTAATTATCCTTCTTATAAATCATGATGAGCAACAAAAATATACATGTATCTGAAAGTAGTTTTTATACTAAGAACGTTTCCTCTTATTGTAGTATATTATTTTATGTAAAACAAAAATATAAAACTGTTTTAGGCATGAAAAGTAATCGTTATATTAAGTTACCCCACATTTTTTTACGTTCCTAAACGTTTTTCGAATATCTAAGCACGAATAGATTAGTGTTATTACTGACAAAAATTGGTACCTCACTGTCTGTGGAATATCAAGCTTCTTTTTATGTGAACAATATAACAATCTGTTTATTAATTTCTAGCCCGGCATGGCCAGGTGGTTAGGGCGTTCGATTCGCAATCTGCGGGGTCGTCACACCAAACATGCTCGCCCTTTCAGCCGTGGGGCGTTATAATATGACGGTGAATCCCACTATTGGTTAGTAAAAGAGAAGCCCAAGAGCTGGCGGTGATGACTAGCTGCCTTCCCTTTAGTCTTACACTGCTAAATTAGGGACAGCTAACGCAGATAGCTCTCGTCTAGTTTGAGCGAAATCCAAAAACAAACAATTAATTTCTAAAGAATTGTCATGATTACATCCCATTACAAAAAGTGGCATTTAAATCTCGTCGTTTTTGCTAAACCCAGAATGTCAAAGAGAATATAAATGTCAAAGCACACATTGCTTCATTCTACCTTTTAAATGAAAGGAATATATTTTGATATTGGTATCTGTTAATTAGCAATATAACCATTTCCCGTAACATACTACAGAATAGAGTTAAATCACAATCTTTAGAAAGTTCTGGAATGTAATAAACTTGTAAATTATTTACTTCAAAAGGATAGAAATAACCTTTAGGTTGGACAATGACAGCTAACGATCACGCCACCTATATTGTACCTAGATAATTTTTGTAAACTTGTATGTTTTTAACAAAGCACATTTCCATAACTTTTTATGAATTTTTCCTCGGGAAATCGGTTTGGATTACAACCGAACATGGTGAGTCTTGTAAGGGTTAATCATCACTTGACAAACAACTTTGCACCACAATAAAGGTTCCTTATGAAATAGTACAGTAACTCTAATGATGTACACGTCGCAACTAAACAATAACTTTGGACAACAAAAAATTTGCTACTGGAGAAAACTCAAGTCATTCGGGATAATTTGATGGTGCCGATTTCAAAAATGTAGTTAAAATTTGTCCATCACCTCTAGGTTTTGAGTTATTTCAATATCTCAATATCTTATCAGTACTAGAAGAAATATCATGTAGTCAACAATGGATTTATGTTGTCAAATTAAATTTACTTGGACAGTTTAAAGGGGTAAAAGGCATACATTTTTTCATAACTTCAAACATTGCATGTATTGTATTGGTATAAAATTCCAAATGTATTGTCATATATGCTATTTTTTTCTCGATATAATTGCAGCGAATTGCACTTTTGTTCATTCCCACGCTCACCTGCTCCGCTCGCGAATCACGAAACCCTCACGTGCTCAGTTTGTTAGAACATTCACCACGAAACGGGAATTGGTTGGGAAGACGAGCCATCCGTACCAAAATCCGTCTCCACTTACGCGCATGTCCAACACAACCAACACCAGATCTGCCAGAACCGGAGATCCAGCAGATAGTAGGAAAATGGAAATCCCCGGCGGGATGACATCTCCGGTCCAAAACCTGACGGCAATGAGTATGGTACTTCCATCTGCGGTAGGAGGAGGATATCTGGTCGTACACAAGCAGAAAAACGTGCTGCATCCAGCTACAACCAACACCAGATCTGTTAGGATTCAGCAGATGGTAGAAAGAGGGACCGCAAACCTGGGGTTAATCTCCAGTCCAAAACCTGGCGGCAATAGACATTTGTCACCCAGTCCGTGGTAGGATGAGGGATACCGGCCAGCACACATGTGAGGATTTACTTAGCTGGACCATCTCCAACAAACACCGTGAATGTACATCCGGAGGATGGTAGAAAAGAGGAACGTCTCAGCAACTTTTCACGATACCATAACGCGAAAATTTAAATAAAGAGTAAAAAAAAAAACCAAGCCAATAGTATAACGGAAAATGTTTACAAATCTGCGAGCAAAAAACAGCACATCTATACAATACTATACTACTACTGCCAATTGAGGAGTGATTAACGAGTGCAGATGTGAAGAGGGCGCTGGATACAATAGGAGTGGTGTCACGTTCCTATTGGTGCATGACTATTTGCATGTGAATGTGCATAAGCGAGAGGTGGAAGGCTAGTGGCATGCGTTGAACATTTGCGCCGATAGAGGGCAGCGCTAGTCGAGAAAAACTATTTGCGAGAGGAAGTAAGATATGGTATCGGATTCATTTATAGCTTTCGTAATATACTCAGCAGTAAGGACTGCTGCTAGAATCATTATATCACTGTCATCTTCAAACAGATGAGGCAAAACACTAAACACCATCTTTAGTTTTTGTAACTGTTGTCTTCACTAGCATGTCAAGTATGAAATATAAACAGCAGAGCTTAAGGTTGTGGTATAAACTGACAAACGTGTAAATATAAGAAAGAAGAATTATTACTGAATGAAAATGGTATAAAACTGCTAAATACTAGTTTTACTGGCTAAGTTTGTGTCAATAAAATTCATACTGCAAACTACAAGTCAGAAGAATGGTTTTTACTTTCAAATCAAAATTTTAATTTTGACCAATGTTACCAGAATGTTTGTATCTTTAACTTCAATACAAACTACTAATACATAAAACGAACATTTCTTTTCATAACCATTGTTCAATCATGACACTGGAAACAGTTTGTATCAATAAGGTAAAACTTCTAAATTACAATTCACATATACATACGTAATACAAAGTATATTAAACTAATGCCATAATGACTCAATGTATTCAATAGTAAGTATAATATAGAGTTGTTCACAAAATACAACATCTGAGGAATTAATTGTTTCACATTCTCCCTGCTTTCAGCTTCTATTGCACACTTCCATTTCAAAACAATTTTACAGCTTCATTGCTAGACAAAAGCATGTTTCCCTACAAAATGAATATTTAAATAAATATAAAGACTGTACATCTTTCACTAGAAATCACTATTCTCTATGCCTCACTAATCTAGCACAAAATAAATTTAAATATTTGTGATATATATTAAACAAATTTTACTTGTACACTAATGAAATGTGAATTCCCATTTCAATCACAGATGAACAGTGGTACTAAACAAACAATAAATGCATAAAAGAACTTTTAAATGTCAACATAAAAATAAAATCTTAAGCGTAAGGCTGAAAATAAATAAATAAACTACTTAGGAAATTAATCATATAAGAACGACTTTAAAATATAAATCCATATTCACAACTACACTAAAAGTTTATGTATAACGTCACACTGGAGAATTTTATACTGTAAAAACAAACAAAAACTATATATACTTTTACAAATAAGATATTACAAACTTACACACAAGAGATTTACAATATCTTGAACAAATATGTTCAGTTCTTTATCACAAAAATCCTGTCAGTTCCATAGTTTCTAATGGAAGTATCACACAAATAGTATATACTCCCAGCTTTTTATAGAATTATCTCCAACACATGAGTATTGTGTTAATGAATCTCGCTATTCCTTCAGTGAGGTGTTAGAGATTGTATAGTTAGTATTTTTAAGAATCTACTTGTGGTAATTTAAAAATACACATCTAGGTTTCTCATATGCAAATGAATCATTAACGCCTAAAATTATCAGCAGTACTGAAGAATTTCCAAATACAGTGCATTAAAAAAACTTTAAATGCTTTCAGAGGGATAGGCTTTGATGTTGTTAAAAAAAAATGGAACTATTTTCTTTAGAATTCCAAAAATGTGTCAAAAATGCTCTTAGTAACTGGTGAGTATTGATGAATTTATGGAATGCACTAAAACAACCAATGTTTCTTACAGAATTCGTGGCAGTATTAGCAATTTTGCAAAACAAAACTAAGTAAGAAATCTAGCAGGGAGTCATTGTGTAAATAAATTTTCCAATTTCACACAACTCGTCTACTCCCATCTGTTTTAACTGATTTTCGCTTATGCAACACATAAAACTAAGAGTATATTTCACACATCTCGGGTAGTACGAAAAGCAAGTAAAAAAAAACTAAACACTGTCACATTTAGCATATTGTACTGCCACATTTAGTACATCTAGAATGTAGCATAATGTTCATCATCTTCGATTAAAGGTTGTTCCGGAGGACAGTCTCCAAGTGTCAGTCGATACATGGCCATTTCCGATATTCCATGGTAATGGACAAATGCTGCAGCTATGACCAATATATGGAATATCTGGTGACTATGAAACTGAAAAAAGCACAGAAAATCTCCGTCACTGTTTTCTGCATACAATGTGATCCCTTTGGAAATAATATTTAGAAACAATTGGAAAAAACAAGCAAAATATTTTTAAACTCAAGTAATGTTGTTGTTGGATGACAACAAATTTATTTTAATCATGATAGGTTGTTTAGGCAGAGTATTCATAATGAATCTAAGTTTCAAATGGAAAACAACTGCCTGTTGTAGAAACCTACAAATGTAGAGGACGACGTTTCGAAAGGCAGATGACTTTCGAAACGTCGTCCTC
>NW_013667335.1:47911-61096 GCF_000517525.1 Limulus polyphemus | reverse complement strand
AATATTAACAAAAGTGCGAGTACTAAAAAATTGTGTTGCTACATAAATAATATTTACTTTTAGCAATAGAGAAATATCATGATGAATCTAAGTTTCAAATGGAAAACAACTGCCTGTTGTAGAAACCTACAAATGTAGAGGACGACGTTTCGAAAGTCTTCCGCCTTTTGTCGACCTGAAGAAGAAAGGAGGAAGAATTTCGAAACGTCGTCCTCTACATTTGTAGGTTTCTACAACAGGCAGTTGCTGTCCATTTGAAACTTAGATTCATCATGATATTTCTCTATTGCTAAAAGTAAATATTATTTATGTAGCAACACAATTTTTTAGTACTCGCACTTTTGTTAATATTTTTTGCACTAATCTTTACTAAGTTTATCAAATACACATAAAATCTGGATTAAAACAAACAGAAAAACAACAACAGTAGTCTGCTTAAACAATGTGTTTGTGTAATGACTATCCATGAACGTTAAAGTTATGGTATAATTGTTGAGAGTTAACACCGACATCATGTTACTCACATTGGCTTAAATCCTATGTTACAAAAGAGTAATAAAACATTTTTTTGGTATCTAGTATCAAGTATCTACAAGTGTTTTTTCATACAACCACTTCTAAGCCATGTATACTGCCTTGTAAATCTTACTTCTTGTATTAATAGGTAAATACAATTTTGTTTTTAATAAGGGTTTCTATTTCCCCTCCAAAATTAGCAATTGTAGCACTACATAGCCACAGTAAACCAGCAATAAGCAGAAAAGTTGTTTCTTTTAGTGAAACAAGCTCCTTTAGGGCTGATTAACTTGTGGCTCCTCAAAGCTACTTTACACTAATAAAAAGCATCTTTTTACTGAATCAAATAAAGTATTTTTAATAACTTGTAGTTTCAAAAAGGTACTTACACCAATAACAAGCAGAGAAACACTTTTTTTACTGAATCAAATAAAGTATCTTTAATAATCTGTAGCTCCCCAAAGCTACTTTACACCTATAACAAGAAGAGAAACACTTTTACTGAATTAAGTATCTTAAAGATTTGTTAATTAGTAACTTCCCAAAAGGTACTTTACATTAATAGCAAGCAGGGAAAACATCCTTATATTGGATCAAGTAAAGTATCTTTACGATTTGTTAATTAGTAACTTCCCAAAAGGTACTTTACATTAATAGCAAGCAGGGAAAACATCCTTATATTGGATCAAGTAAAGTATCTTTACGATTTGTTAATTAGTAACTTCCCAAAAGGTACTTTACATCAATAGCAAGCAGGGAAAACATCCTTATATTGGATCAAGTAAAGTATCTTTACGATTTGTTAATTAGTAACTTCCCAAAAGGTACTTTACATCAATAGCAAGCAGGGAAAACATCCTTATATTGGATCAAGTAAAGTATCTTTATGATTTGTTAATTAGTAACATCCCAAAAGCTACTTTACATTAATAGCAAGCAGGGAAAACATCCTTAAATTGGATCAAGTAAAGTATCTTTACGATTTGTTAATTAGTAACTTCCCAAAAGCTACTTTACATCAATAGCAACCAGGAAAAACAACCTTATATTGGCTCAAGTAAAATACCTTTAGAAATATTTAATCTGTAGCACAACAAAGTCATGATAATCTACTAACAAGTAAGAAAAATGTTCTTTTAATCAAACAAGTACCTTTAAGATTGGTTAATTTGTGGCACCATCAGAAAGCCATTCTACACTATCAATACATAGGGAAACATTCTTTCAATAGATTAAGATAAGTACCTTTAGGTAAGGAATATTATTATCTTGCTGTAACTTTTTTCATTAAAGAAATCTTAGTGTAGGTAAGACTGGTTACAGTTGTAGTTTGTAATAAGTAAATAATATGTTAAGGTACAGCTACACTGCTATTTAGACATACAAGGTAAACATAAACAGGCCTCACTGTGGCTAGTTATGTAACTAATGGTCAATGGGCCACACACACACTTATGTTCGTGAGTTGTGGACAAGCATAACACATGCATACTGTTACATTCAATCTTGCCAATGGAAGTGGTAATAGCTAATATTTCAATTACTTGAATAGTTGGAATAACTGAAAATAGTAATAACCAGAAACAATAATTTTGGTCAGTTGTTTAGTTTACTGAGCTGTGACAAAAATTTATTATCTAAACAACACTGAATTAATCAAACATAATATTGAGAAATCATAATGGCAGTATTTTCATTACATTAATTGATGATCATACTTCATTGGTTATATCAATGACCCAAGTTAGTCATCTATCTCTAATACTTAATGTTATTAATTAGGTGTTAATAACAACAAGTTAGAGTCTCCACATACAATTCATAAAAATACAAAAGCACATTAAATTCAAGAACAAGACATGCTGTACATGCATTCAATTAGAAATGTTAAACAAAGGAAAAAAATATGATAATGTATCTGCAACGTTGGTGGGATAAAATGTAAGTATTGCAGAGATCTACAAAATGATCTGATAAATTAACATGTACATTATGCACACTTACCCAGTAATCACATTTCCCAGGGAAAAATCTCTCCGGCACTCGCATCACATAGAAAAAGGCCCCTGCCAGATAGAGGGACCCCATGAGACACAACCACCCAAAGGAAGCATGAGAAACAGCATGGAACCAGCCTTCAGCTACCAGATAATGGAAAGCTGGAATGACCCCACTCAAGCCAAAACCCATGAATACTCCTAAATAACAGATGGGTAGGTTTCATCAGCAGTAAAATTATTTTAAACTAATATAAAACTACAAATCTATCTAAAAGTATGTGAAACTACCTTAACTGTGTTCTTACAGCCTATTGAGTGAGTTGTATACTGCAAAAACTAATCATCAAAGAGATGTGTATTAAAATACGAGAAATATAGTTAATTGACATTAGTGAACTAGAAATCAGCAAGTGTACATAAAAATAACTACGAAATATTGAATGTAGACATGTATAGTGTGAAAAAACAGTTTTTTCTCTCTGTTATAAGTGCATGCTAAAGAACTATCTCCAGTAATTTGTAAAATACTCAAAAGATATAATTTAAAACTCTTCTTCCTGCAGATTTTATTACTTGAAAGCACTAATAATGAATTTATGATGTTCTATTAAAATATCATCATGTAAAATATTAAACATAACAAATAAGCTGATTATGGCTTTCACTAAATAGGTCTCTGCCTAAGACAGAGTTTCTCGAACTTTTTAGGTAGTACCCCCTTTTCTTATCTGTAATACATCTTGTCCCCCTCCAAAAAAACCGTTCAATTCATTTAAACTGTGATATATACATACAGCTAAAAAAAAAAAAGCAACAAAGACAAAACATTTTCCAGACACTTCTCACAGTTTGAGAACCATTGGCCTAAGTCTTAAATGAATATTAGTTATGCAAAAAATTCCTGTTTGTTTGTTTGTTGAATATTTTACAAAACTACTTGAGAGTTATCAGCATTAGTTGTCAATAATTTGGAAATGCTAGACTTGAGGGAAGGCAGCTAATCAACACCACCCATCACCAACTCTTGGGCTACTCATTAATATGAATAATGGGGTTGACTGTCATATTATAATGCCCCCACTGCTGAAAGGGCAAGTATGTTCAGTAACAGGTTTTGATCCTGCAACCCAAAGATTGTTAGCTGAGCCACCTAATCACCAGTTCATAAAAAACTTCCTATTTAGGATAAATCTTACAGAATTAAAAAAAAAAAGATTTTTTTAACGAAGTGACTTGATTTTAACATAAAGCTTCCTGTTTTACAGATAGCAACTAGTTTAATCATATATGTAGTTGGACCAGGAAACAATTTATTTCAGCCAGGATTTTTAACCTATTGACTGATCATTTGCCATATAGGGTACAGTACGTCTCCACCAGTTGAATGTGAGTGTGCTGTACACAGTGTACAACTCACAAAAATTCTGTGTTCATTTAAAGCAGCTGCAGTCAAAGGGTTAAAACAAAAGCACTGTTATATATTGAATATAGGGATAGGGGAGCTCAGAATTCGATTTTTTTTATATCAAATATTGAATAATTTCAAAAGAAACACAACCATAAGTATGATCTGCTTTACTGTTATAATATTTAAGCTTTATGCACAATAGTAATGTATTAAAACTGTAACAGAAATATGGTTAAGCCAAAGGATTGAAATACCTAATGTACCATTAAGATTTCCATAATTTAAAAAGTAATGTTTTCCAATTTATTTTATTGCGATACTCAAATTGGACTCCAGAAAAATATGTCTATTTTCACATTCAAATGTAGTCACAACTTTAAGATCAGAATATTTGCATTCACATCTAACTGTTTTCATATCACTTGCTTACAAATCTATCTGTAGTCATAATGTCATAATTCAAGTATCAGATGACTTGCTTTTGTTGCCAATTGCAGTTACAATCTGAATATTAGAATGCTTGCGTTTGCATCCAACTGTACTAACAATCTAATATTTAAACTATGATTGCAATTGGGTGCAAAAACAATTGGTCTGATATTCAGACTGTGACTATATTTGGCTTTATAAGCAAGTGGTTTCATTTGGAGCATGAACACACTTGGATCCAACAGCAAGTGGTCTGATATTCAGTTTGGGATCAAAGTTGGATGTGAAAGTAAGTGGTCTGACATATAGATTGTGACTACACTAGAATTTAAAAGCATTCACAATCTGAAAACCAGACTACATGCTTTCATATCCAACTGCAGTTATAATCCAAGTCAAACCACTTGCTTTGAAATTCAACTTTAGTCATAAATTTGTTATCATACACAACTACAGTCACAATCTGATATTCATATTGTCAATACCCATCCTAACAATGCTGCATTACTTAAAAGTTGTGTGATTTAATAATGAATGAGAAATATCAGTTAAATTAAGCTAAAATAAAATAAATGCAAATAGATAATGCAGGTCATGATATTAGTTTACAGGATACAAAAACTTTTACATTGTTTGAGAAATTTTAAAATGAAAGAAAAAATGTTAATAGAGACTGTAGACCTGGTTAAAAAAAAAAAAAAGTGGCTTAAGTTATCAAAATAACAAAAGTCAATATACTTACTTACATGTGTCTTTTGATTGTATATACTCAATTTTTTTGCACCACTAAAAATTATATTATATAGATAAGGAATATGTTAATTGGATTGTTTCTGAAGACAGGAGAATAATGTATATGAATGATCTGACATACATCAAAACACGTACAACTATGTAAAGATAAACACTCTTGTAAAAACAATAATTACTATGCACAACCCAACTTATTTTATCAATTAGTTTTAATACCAACAAATGTCCAAGTAAAGAATATCAATTTTAATATTCTAAAAACTAAGTAAATGGTAATTTTAAACTTATAAATAATGGTCAGTATAGTAATGTGTGTGTGAGTACAATTATAGGAAAGAGAAGCACTTATTGAAGCCATTTCTGTGAAGAGCATCTAATTTATCAAATAATGGTCAGTATAGTAATGTGTGTGCGAGTACAATTATAGGAAAGAGAAGCACTTATTGAAGCCATTTCTGTGAAGAGCATCTAATTTATCAATTAGTTGTTTTTCGAGGTGTTCTCACCTAATGATATCTGAAGGTGTCTAATTGAGTTTCACTATTGATGTGTTCTGGACTATTGAAGTAGAGGATGGTTCATAAAGATGGTCTTTGTTTTGTCTTCTTATGTCACTAAGATGTTTAAGTATTCTGTTCCTGAGGTGATGATTTGTTTGTCCAATATATAGTTGTCCACAATGTTTGCATATTATACAATGGAAAATAGTATGTATAAGTGAAGGGCTGTCTTGTGTAGAAATTGAAGTTAGATCCATGTACTTGGGTAGTATTGTTTACATATTCACAAATGACACACAAGGGGCATTAATATTGTTAAGTTGTAATTGTTATGAGGTGTTAATACATTATATATTAAAAGGGTGCGAACACTAGTGTCAATGACTGTCATAATTCTGCATAGTACTAAGAATTGAAGGTAACAGATGGAATATTTAATCTTGTATAGATGAGAAGAATCAAAATGTAGGTAAGAAGGAGAGCCAGGTGATTTATAATATACACTAGTAGTGATGCAGCTTTTACTGAGATAAAGTTTTGTATCTAGAAAACAAACTTTTTTTTACTGGAGATTTTGTATGTGAATAGGAGGGCAGGGAGAAATCAGATAATGCACTATAAAAAATTTTCTAGGTTTACTCTACACAGTGAAGCTATACAGACAACATCTCCGATATACTTGCTGTATACATTAGGTGTTTCTTCGAGTTAGTGGTCAAACATTTTTAATATAACCAACAAATAAGTTTGCAAATGATGGTCCCCCTTTTTGTGTCAACAGCAACACTACAAATTTGTTTATAATAGTTGCCCCTGAAGAAGAACACAGTTAAGGGTTAAGACCAGTTCAGGCAGATAGAAAAGTTTGTGTGTTTAGAAGGATTTTTAGTTTTCCCAAGATCTAAAAAGATAGTTCAGTATGAGAAGGCCTTCATCATGAGGAAGTGAAATGTACAGGGATGAAAGCAGAGAGAAGCTGAATTAACTGAAAATACTCAGGGAGGAGATATAGGGAGATGAGTACCACAGCTGAACAGCTTTAACATTCTGAAATGCAGTCAGAGCCATTACGTGGAGCCTATTGCTCAGAGAACTGTGTTGTTAAAAGATCATATACATCAACTAAGTTATCCATGAAGCAATACTTTGGCTCAGGAGATGTAATAAACACAACTGAGACTCAAGATCTCAGGCTTCCATTATTCTTTTTTCTAAATTCAAATGGAAAAAAAATTATCACCAAATTCTTGTAATAATTTTAGACACTACTGAAATAATTATGATGTAGATTTATATATTAAAATACTATTAGATCTGGTCTAGGACTTTTCAGTTAGGTTGTATTATTGGCATTAAGACTTTACAGGATCACTAAGCATGCAGCCATATAAGACTCCTTAGTACCTAACCTTACCATGCTTATGATGAAATCCGTGTTATTGTTAACTTTAGACTGTTTAGTTTTACGACTTCCAACAAAGTTATGTTGTTATAGGTTAAGTCACTCACAAGTTTAGGCCTATTAGAGACAAAATAAAGTTAATATAGATCTAGATCAATTTTGATTACTTTTATGACTGTGTATGGCAATTATTTTGAATGGATCATAGCTAAATTAGCACATGAATTGTGCAGAAAATACTTACGAAAATCTCACACGTTCAACAACAACACGTGTCCACCATGACGTGAAACCATTGGAAAACTGCCAATCAACTACATTATTAACATATACATGCTGGTGTACAATATTTCAGAGTTTGTACGAAGTTGCGTATCGGTAAATGTTCGTCTGAATGTTTCAGAGTAAGCATACATTTGTAGTAGCTTTGGGTATTGAAATTAAGAAGTCAGATGTTTTTATTTTACCAATGTAAGTTTTTTTCAATTGACAGAAATCTGTCCTGAGACAGATATGTATATGTAAACATAAACATTATCCAATGAACTAAGTTAATATTTACATAAAAAATGAAGGACTGCATTACAAACAGCAAGACCAAACTTATGACCAAATAAAAAATATATAATACAATACAAGCCTTAACCAAACTGCTCATAACAAAACAAAGTCATCAGGGCACAGGCTACAATGTGGGGGTATAACATGTGTCCTGGTTTTTGGAGGTAAATGTGGAAGTTGGGTCAACATAATGAGAGGGATTCGTTGACTATTAGTCTTAACCACTGCTGGCAAAGCCTCACATGTAAAGAAAAAATAATACGAGTAAAATAAGAAAAAATAATATAAAAAAAGATAAAAGACCAAGATGTGGGTGCTCAGACCCACAATGTCCCACATATATATATATATATATATATCACCCTTCACTGCCTGAAGACAAGTATGAGAAGGTGACTGCTCTCAGAAAAAAAGAAGAAGCAAATAATAAACAAGAAAATGATAGAAAGAAAATTTCCTACCATTGGGGGTGATAAATAGGAAAATCTTACCTCTTGAAGTTGGCATTCCAGTCCCTATTACGTTAGCAAAAGCTCAAATTAATAAGTTAATATTAGTAGCTCAGCAAATAAATTGTACCAGAATAAATTCCATACCGAGTTGCCTAAGCAACACCCATAACTCACAGTCTACTACATGTAACTATTAATTTTTAGATACTCTTCTACCTTTTAGAAGAGCTTGTGCATTCAAGCATTTTAATTATATTGATACTCGCATGAAAATAGTGCCAAGAGTTTCTTGTTTAACTGACCTTGTTAAGAGAAAAACAAATCTAAAAATTTTTTCCGGTAAAATTAGTCTGATAATGGTTAGTGTTAAAGTAATATAGCATCCTTACCAGTTCGAAGAGGCCGAAACCTGGGTTCACTAAACTTGTCCCATAAAGATACAATAATAGCAGCTGCCCCTAGCACTGTGACCAAGATTAAGTAGATGAGGCGAGGGTGAAAATTACAATAGAAGCCATAGTACAACCATGGGACAAATGATCCAATGATCAACAGAGCAATCCCACAGTAGTCTAGTCTGGAAGGAAATATTATTTCAAATATTTATAATATACTTTAATGTTCACATGTACAGAAACTGTTAATTAGTGATTATTCCCCAAATTTGATAATTATTATAAACTTAGCTCACTTCATTATACCAAAAAAACATGTACAGTGTAATTTCTTTCACAATAAAACCATGTATTACGTTTTAATCATAAGAGAGAAAACAAAATATCTAACATACAATCTATAATAAGCATTTTTGTTTTTTAATCTATATCTAATTAAAAGTTCTAACACTATGAGCTGGCTACTAAATCTTAAGAATTCTTCAGAATTACATGTAGCTCTCCTAAAAAGTATAAGTGGTCCGATAGTTGTTGGGTGACTCAGATAAGTTGTTTGAGCAAAGCAACATAAAGGCTACATGCAGTTGTGCAAAGCTACCCCTCATTTTGAATCGACAGATTAGAGCAGCAGTTCTCATACTTTTTCTTCGTTGTACTGCGACCCCTTCTAAAAACAAACGTTACTACAGGACCCCACTTGTGTTACTACAGACTTGTTAGAATTGATAAAGCATATATTATAAGGCAATATGAACAAAACTATTATTTTGGCAATAAAAATTATTTCTGCTTGAAATTCATGCACTTGCAACCCACAGACTAAGAACCCTTAGAATAGAGGAAAGACAGTTACTAAATATCGCACACTGTCAACTTTTGAGTTGGTCATGATCATGGCACATTTGGTCATATGTAAAAAAGGTTTTTTATGCAGTATTGACAAACATTTGAGCTCACAATTATATTTTCAATATCATGCCATCAAATATGTAACCTTTGACACTTATATAAATGTTTTGCAGTATACTGTAACTTTATGATAGAAATATCATCTGACCACTGAAGTGATAAATTTAATATTTTTTCTCTCTTTATGACTCAAACATTTTACGTCTTTTTTTTTTAAACCTTTAGAGTTCCATGTACGTAATCAAAAGTCTTACTGGAATGCAAACATTTTAAAAATATCTGCAAATTACACAAAATACTAAAGTAATTTGGGAGAGCAAGGAACTTATGAACTTATTATATCTATAAAATAAGTAATGAAACTGGAGTAACAATTAAAAGCTATATAGGATCGATGATGCTAAGTTCACTCCTACCAGCAATATCTTAAAATATTCTTAGTTTGAGTGAGTGAGATTTACAAACACTGGGCCTTACCTTCAAAGTACTAAAATGACTATACTGGGTAAGGCAGACAATTGATGGAATTGAAAGTAAAGGCTTGAATACTAAGATAAAATTAATGCAAGCCCTATTATTATTGGTGCACAATTGTTTTTTTAGCTCGAAGCTATTTTAACTTTACACAGTTATTTTTCACTCTTTAAATTCTTGTGGTAATGGTTTATTAAATCAAGTTTCAGATTTACTATAGAACCATAACCAGAATATACAATTCTTTTTTATCAATCATTATTCCTTACACCTTCTTGAGGAGATAGTTTTTCGTCCTGAGATACAATGTCAAAAAAATGTGCATCTTACTATGACAAAATGTCTACACAGTTGTACTAAATAAAAAGTATTTCAAATTTTTTAACTACTACTATGACATAAAGCAAAAGATTCAATTAATGTGTCCTTTAAGTATATCATGGCAGTGATAATTGTTTCTTACTAAAAACAAACAAACAAAAAAAAAGACCTGGGTTTAAGATTATTCGTAAATAAAAAAGTGACCTCTATGGCCACATAACCCTAAACCTACATATTATTCAATATATCATGTTAGATAACAACTGACTGGACCACCTCACTTGCTAAATAGTTTTCCAACTTTTTCAGAGTGACAATGAACAGTGTGGAAGGCAAAGGACATTCCCAAACACAATATGGCTCCAGCAAAAAAGGATGTAAAAACTAGTTTCTCCTGCCAGTGGATTTGGTTAGATGGCCGTGTGAGGAAATAAGCAGCAATCCCCAAAAACATCAAACAACCTAGATAAACAGGAACAAAACTATATCAAAAACTTTCAATAAATTAAGAACTTTGTAATAAACTTTGCTTCACTTAACCACCGAGTCTCATATACTTTATCTTTTTGAATTTATTAACACATAAACTTTAGTGTTCTCCTTAAAGTGAGATGTTGACATTTTCATGTCCGTTCAGTGTATAACTTTATACACAACCTCTCAAACAGCAATATATATATATATATTCACTATTACTATATCCTTTCAAATATGATGTTCAACTCTTCTAATTGATTGTGATATTTAATGGATAATAACATTTGGTGGAAAAAGCTAGGTACCCTTAAAACCATACCACTTAGACACAATTGTAAAAAAACAAATCCTGGAGGATACAATTAAAATATGTTTACACACATACTGCACTGTTTGCACTCAATTTCTCCATGCCACATCAGTCATCAAATCCTTCCCTGTACCCTCCCACAGACAATTCTAAAAAAGATAAAACCTTGATGGTGAGTCTTATACAGAAAACCATCTACATGATTTACTTTACCTTCATTCACCAACATCTCTTACATACGTTTGTACATACATGCAGAATATGTATACACTAAAAATACATTAAAGTTATCCTAATTACTAATACAAACCTGTTGCATGACAAGATAACAGCTTGTTGCTTTTATTTAACTTCAGAATATAGTGAACCTCATTAGTTTGGACATCAACAATCCAGATCATTCACGATCCAGATGGTTCTTCATGTAGACAGAGTTTCTCAAAGGGAAATTTAATCAATAATCTTTACATTAGCATTCTGAATCCAAGGAGCTTTTTTCTTATAACAAACATGCACTTTCTATGGGTACTGGATTTGGTGATCCTTACGTGACTCCACTAAAGTCAAATATGGCTCAATCACAACAGGAAACGAGGTGATAATTACTGACCAAAAAACACTTACACTAACTAGAGGGTTTCAGTTTATGACAATGATTCCAAGAACAACATTCACTCACATTGGATACCAGCGTACAACAGCTCTTCTGTGAACAACCTTCAATGTACATATGAACTATATATAATAAATGTCAAGAGGACACCAGAATGATTTACACTACAGTCATATCAAGTCACAGTGCTCCATAAATGTAGTATCAGCATCATTAAAATGTGATGTTCATTTATACAAGAAACTAAATCCAAGTGCTAGCCTTCATACCATCTGTTGGCATTTCAGTATAAACAGATGTTCTTACAGACAAGTCAACAATATCTGACAGTCTTTGTAGCAAAGAAAAATGGATACAAATTCCATAAGAGATTCAAGTCAACAAAAAAGGGCACGACATTCAAAGCATGCAAACAAGTTATGTATCTTTGAATATGGGATGTTACATCAAGAAATGTATGTGTTAATGACAAAATGCTTATTTAGAAAGGTAAACAACTTTGACAAGAGCTTGATGCAACATTGTGTGGATACTACCAGAATTGTATGCAAAATCACAAAGAATCTTTTGAAATAAATAAGACAAAGTTGGAAGGTGAAGTAGCAAGTGCTGATCAAAATGCAATTGCAGCATAGAAATCTAAGAAATGTTCTGGCAGGATATAAATTGGCAGACATCTAAAATCTAGGTAATACTGGATTATTCTACAGGTTTGAAACTAGTCATTCTTTGGCAAGTCAGTGAGTTCAAGGTATGAAAAAAATCTAAAGATCTCATAACGGCTGCCTTGTGTGCTAATGCAAATGGTAATAACAAATTGCAGCCATTTGTGATTGCAGAATCTGAGCAACCAGGATGGTTTGGAAGTGATTTCAATCCTTACTGTCCATGCAAGATAAAGATGGAACAAGAAAACCTGGAAATGTCAGCACTGGAGGATATGGACAAAAGGCTACACTCAAAGAAGAGAAAAATAATTTTTCTTGTAGATGATACTGCTAGTCATGCTGTACCAGATTAAGAACTATATAATGTAGCTTCCCATCAAACACCATGTCAATGATGCAGCCTATGGATGCTGGCATAATCAGGACATTCAAAGCATACTACTGCTGTCAACTGATTACAAAATATATAGAATGTGCTGAAAGTTAACATTTTCCAAATATGAAAATGTATTTCCAATAGATACTTACCAGCCATCCTGACAATGCTTTACTCGTGATAGTCCATGGGTAAATATAGTCTGAACTAGGTCTTTTATTAGTAAACAATATTCCGCAAGAAAACCTCTAGTGGTCTTGTGGAAAGCTCCATCTCAGCATTGAGCATTTTAAATCCCCATATGGCTGATGGTATGGATTTAAGATTAGGTATACCCTGGCAGGCAATGCATGCCACTCAGTGGGATCCATAGATGTAGAATAGGGCCCCTGTAAAGGTATGATTGAAAAGAAGCACACCCAGTCAGAGCCAGTAAGGTGTATTCAGAATGGTGAGGAAAGAATGCAGGGTAGTCCACACACCAGCCTGCAAGATCTACTCAGATAGAGAGAGAGTAAGGAGTTAGGTTTAGTGAGAGGTGACCTGAAAGAGTTGATGTGAATCTACACTGAGTGGTCACAAGTAAATAGACACCTAATTTTTCGTCTTTTAACTGATTTA
>NW_013667335.1:42540-47836 GCF_000517525.1 Limulus polyphemus | reverse complement strand
CCAAAGTTGGAGGGATGAGCCCGAAATCTGTTCAACGGGTTATCGTTGCAGAGCAGCTAGACGGACGCCCTTATTAAGATTTGCCAACATAGTCAGACGAAAGAAGTGGGCAAGTGATATGATGACCAAGCCTCTGGACTTTTGGAAGACCGTATTGTTCTCAGACGAATCAAGATTCGCTCAATTTTTGGACAGTGGAAGGATATGCGTCTGGAGAATGTCTCACCAAGAGTTTTGGCTCAACAGATTGCAGCCAACTGTGAAGCATGGTGGTTTCAGCGTGATGGTTTGGGGAGCTGTTTGGGTTGGCGGGAGATCGAGCTTAGTGGAGTGCGTTGGCAACATAAATTTTGCGAAATATGTCGAAATATTGGAGGAAGGACTCCTGCCACTTTATTCTTCGGGTTTCGTGGACAAGAACACAACATTGTTCCAGGAAGATGGAGCACCGTTGGAGATTGGCTCGGCCAGGGCAACTTCTGGACACCATTTTCTTCCTGCCACTTTTGGGTGTTTCTAGCAGTGTGACTGACATGAACTCCATCGAAAACCTCTGGGCCATACTCGACCGGCAAGTCAAGAAACAACAACAACAAAAAAAAACAGCTTAGAAGAGCGATCTACTCCAAGTTTTAAAGCAAGAGTGGGCGAAAATCCCACAATCTAAAATTGAAGAGATTATTCTCACAATGCCCCAAAGGATCAACGAACTCCACAAAGCGAAAGGAAGATCTACTAGGGAAAAATATCTGGCGGAGATGAGGAATTTCAAAGAATAAATAGATGGGTGCATGAACCATGAAAAAAAACTGCACAGATGGGACAGGGAAAACCATCCGGATCAGAACAAGAATAAAAAGTGAGAAATGGAAGAAAGAGAAACAGGAGCAAACACACTATCCCCTTCACAAGCTATATATGTTTTAGGAAGAAAAGCAAGAGCAGAATAATGAAGAGTACAAGAAGAATGGACAAAATATGGGAAGCAGCAAAGGCATACATGTTAGAACTCCAACAGCCACAGGCCAAAAATAAGAAATATGGTTAAGCAACATATGGTACAAGGAATAAGAGACTACAGGTTCAAAGAGAGGAAGGCTAAGGGCATGGAGAACAGCATTCAGGTAACAATCAGGAAGGACTGCAGAACAAAGAAGACAGAGGTGGCAAAAAAAAAGAAAAAGAAAGAGCATATAAAGGACAAGAAAGGAGAATACATGACAATAATGGGAAAACCCAAAAGTAGTAGGTAGAGCTGCCCTGTAGCCAGCAATGATTGAAATTTATAAGTCTTAGTCAAACAATCATGAAAAAATTCTGAAAAATGGGGGATAAAAGGATGGAAAGGGGAGAAAGCATGATGCAGAGACTAACCAATAAACAAGGAGGGAGGAAGAAGAAACGGAACAAGAAATAGGAAGGCAACATGTACAGCAAGGGACCAGACAAAACCCATAGAGGAAGTTGGAGTGACAACACTGCCAGATGAGAGGAGGAGGGGTGAGGTTGAAGGAGTAGAGAGTGTGACAGAGATAGAGGAAAGAAGGACCAAAGAAGGTTTAATAGAGAAAACCACAGCTGAGCCAACCAGTATAGACCTATCAGGAGGACACAACATGGAGTCTCCTGATTGAGGGAAAGTACACGAGAAAGAAGACAAATAGGAGAATAAGCATTGAGAAAAAGGTTGGACCAGTCCTAACTGAATGCACCTAGAACTATAGCTGAGGGAAGAGGAGCAAGGGACCAGAAAAGGGGAAGTATGATGTTGAGATGAATGGCAAAAATATCTAGAAGAGGAGTGCCCATATGAGAGCACAGCCACTGAAACACCATTGGATCGAGGGACCACTCCATAGGTAGTACCTTGGTGGCTCTTGAGAGACAATCTGCGACAAGATTCAGAGCATCCGGAATATAAGAAACTATCAGCAGCATTTGTAAATAATGGGCCCAGAAAGGATGTTGAGAGTATGGAAACAGAGTGAGACTGAGTGTCCCCCCCCTAGTGATTGGTATTGAAGACAACTGCAGAGTTGACTATGTATAATAACTAGACATCCACAATCCATAATAAGAAAATGATCTAAACTTGACATACCACCAAAAGCTGCAAGAGATGGATATAAAGGAACTATTTGTCATGGGACTACCAACTAGAATTCATGTGAGAGTCAATACATGCCCCCCCCCCCCTTCATCAAGGAGGCATTTGGAAACAGAGGAAGGAACAACCTCTATGGTACTAGTTTTATCAAGTCACCAGGTGAAGTCCTTGAGTAAGGATGAAGAATGGTAGAAAACAAAGGATTCCAAGCAAAACTCCAGTGATCATGCAAAGTCCACTGTAGAGATTACAAACGAGCACTACCCAAGGGGAAAAGGGATTCCATGGAAGCCCAAGTCCCCAAGAGAGAAGGAAAGGATAGAGCATGGGAAACTAATCACTCCATGTCCCTCAAAATAAGAGGCGAAGGCTGGGCTCTGTGAGATGTGAACTGAAAAACACCCAAATGAATGACAAAGTAAATGAGTGTGAGATGGTTGCAAGAGACTTGTTGGGAAAATAAGCATTTGAAATGTTCACCTCAGTCATCCTAAGACCTGGTGCAAAAGACTACTGTAGGGTGATAAAAGTCCCCACGGTAAATTGAGGGAGGTTTAAAAAACTGACTGAGACATGAAATATCTAAGACTGGATACTTTTCTACAAATTCCTTGTGAACCACAAAAAAACGGGAATAGAATACTGGAAAAGGATGAGAAACCTGTCCGATAATGACTTTAGTCATTATGTCCGACACTGCCAAGAAACAAGACCACTTGGAGAAAGGAAAGTAGTGGGAACAGGAAACATTGTGGGAGGAGATTAAAAAAAATATCTCTAACAGAACTCCCAGTACCCAATAATTGGCCACAAATGGAGGACAAAAGTCCATAAACTAAACTAAACAGGCCCTACTGACCCTGACAGCACTGAAGTCTATGAACAGTGGGAGGATTGATGGAAACAGAAGATTTAGAAGTGGTGACAGGGACAGAAAAGGAAGTAGGATGACAGGAGACAGAGAGACAAAGAAGGAACATGGGAGAGACAGTAAACCAGTGAGGATTAGGATTAACATTGACATGCAGCCCTAACACATTACTCCAGAGGAACAAAAGGTCCAGTAAAATCACACAGGCAGACAAAGCCTTATGAGATAAAATAGAGGCAAAAGCACTTGAGTAACAAGGGCATCACACTAGTGACAGATCAACCAAATATGAAGTGATAAGGCCAAGGAAGATAATATGCCAGCATAGAAAAGTTAAGCAAATGAGCATCAGCTGAAAATCCCTTAGGGGAATGGTGAATTACCATGGAAAAATAACAGAAAAGGACAGAGAGTGTAAGACAAAGGTGGGAAAACTTAAGCCTAAGAAAGACAAAAAAAAAAGACAGAGGATATGACCCCCAAGTCTGAATATTCCAGAATTTAGGAGTCAAAGAAAGGCAATACAGCACGAAATCATGCCTAATCATATGAAGTAACAAAGGAAGGAGGACTAGGAATGCATGCACCAAAGTAGTGGTAAAAGTAATGGAATATGGACTTGTATATCTGAATAGGAGAACATAAAAGGAAGAAGCAGGGAACAAATTACAAAGAGAAGGAAAGAAACAACTGAGAAACCCAGTTCTGAAAAATACTTAGGTAGAATCAAGACAGCATGACTATTAGATTAGGCAAAAATAGGTGGTGGGAAAAAATTGGCAAAATCCTTTCTATTACAAATGAAAAACATAGACAGACACACATTAGGGAAAAACAACAACCCAGGCCACATGAAAGACTCCACACCAATATATTTGTTAGACTAGCACGAACAGTCTTCTTGTTTCACACCATACAAAGTTTAAGTTACTGACATTTTTGAAATAATAATGTGGAAATAAAAGGCCACAAAATGTGCAGGCGCAGAAAATGTTGGAAAGTGACAATTCAGTATTTGTAGATACTTCCATTAAAAAAGATGCCTATATCTGAAAAGTTCACAAGTAGAAAAAACAACAAAAAAAACACATTGTCACACACAAGTGCCAAATTGAGAAGTGATGATTAAACAATTAGTATAGAGGGAGCCAGTTGTGCTATGAAGACGTGTTGCACTCCTATTGGTGGAGGGTTGTCAATTGCTACAGTGCAACAATACCATGTGAAAACACGTGAGTTTAGGATGAGCCTCAAGGCTACTGGACAGCAAAAACTTGCACATACAGAGAGCACCACAAAACTGAAGAAAGCTCAGATGTTAATGGAAGGTATTGTGTCAGAAATCACAATTCACAAGCTGTATATGGTAAGTTTTGCCTTGTCTATTGTTATAATAGAAACTATCAAAAACTGCTTCAAGCATGTCAAGATTATGTTACAGCCTGAACAAAGTGAAATTGCTGAGCCTGTTCAGATGTCAGACGATGTTAATAAGACTGCTTCTAGAATTCATATCTTAATATTTAGTAGTAATGATGCTATTTCAGTTGATCAGTGGGTCAACGTTGATTCGGCAAAGCCAAATTGAATTGTCAGATGACATCATTTTCATTGTGTCTCATCAAGATGGTGATAGTGAAACTGACACTGAAAACGATCCACCAGTTGAGCCAGTCTAAATCAAGCACAATCTAGTCTTAGCAACATCATCACATAGTATAAACAAAATACTAATTTGTGTGAAGATGATGATGATGTAATGTGTTATTTGTTCAAAGATACTGAGAAGCTTCAAAAGGGGAAAAAAAAATCCAGTTCAAAAGCAGGTTGCGATTACACCTTTCTTTGGAAAGTGATTCGTTGTATATTTGATCAGTGCTATTTGTTTTACATTCTGTAAGTTGCTAGTGTGAACAAAACAATGTAAAGGTAATCAAATTCCATTTTTGATTATGCATCTTGCATAATTATTAATGATGTATAAAATAATAAACTTTTATATGTTTATTGTACATGCAGTTGCTTTTTGTTTTTGAGTCGCATACCCACCCTTATTAGTTTGCACCCTAACATTTATCCATCAATAAAAAATGCTCTTAATGATGTCCACTGTATTCAAAATGACTGATCTGACTATCCACGCCTTGATAATCCAAACAAATTAGTTTATTACAAGTGAATTCAGATTATGTGGTTTCACTACATAACTATTCAGGAAAATATTTTCTTTCAAGTGATTTACAATCACAAACTGGAAAACAGAACTATTAAAACTGGCTTTAAAATTTCTAAACAAACAGAACTGAAATGTAGTTTGG
>NW_013667335.1:37527-42254 GCF_000517525.1 Limulus polyphemus | reverse complement strand
TTTGACCCATTACAAGCCAAAACATCAAGTAGAGGCTGGCTGCTATGCTACCAACTTTATAACTAAGCCTAGCAATGACTGACAATACGGCAGTGACATATATTACTGTCCACCTTATATCACACCATTAACTCACTTCAAAATTAGAATGCTCAGAAACAGAAGTTGAATATAATTTTTCAAAGTAAAAATAAGCGAGAATACATATAAACATAAGTAGAAAAAGGCTACATTATAATACAATAAATTTAACCAATAAAAATCTATATGTAACTTTTTTTTTTATTAAAAAGGGGCAAATAACTTACAAGTAATGGCTAAAATATATCTAAATAATTTAGAAAGCCAAGACGTTCCTGTGATATGCAAGTGAAATTATTTCTCTACAGCTATCAAAATTAAAACAGTTAATATGATTATAGTCCAAAATATATTTCTAAAGCAATAGAAAACAATTCTGATAAAGAACTGAACTCTAAACTGAGTGCCACCTTTTCACACATGGGCTTAAACACCCGTAATATTCAGGTAGTTATCTCTAATTTTCTAGGCTTTGTTTGGCTCTTTGAACCAAATAATGGGATTAACTGTCACTTTTATAATACACCTACAGTTCAATATGCAGATGTTCAGTGGCATCATGTCTCAAATCTTGGACCCTTTGATCCACAGCCCTACATGCTAATCATTAAGCAACTTATGGTAACAAGAAGACGATTATCTAAAAAGAATGATCAGATGTAGTTTCACTTAACTCCAATAAAAAATATAACTTAGAAATAGCTAATGCTTGAATACAGTAATAACATGCATATATTAGTTGGATTTTAATCTGAACACATTATTTCCAGCATAAAATTAAAAGATAAATAATTAAAAAGTATACTTTATGGTGCATTAAAATCACATCTTTATTGAAATAGATCACAATCATGTATCACTCAGTCATCAAAGCAAAACAAAATAGTCACAGAAGCCAAATTCAGAAATAATTTGACATTTTACAAAACTGGTTTAACTGCAGTTCATGGATAAGTCCCACTTACCCAGAAGGTGAGTCCAAATATTACCCGTCTCTGTATGGATACGAAAGATGGAACCAAAGCAAGCACTGAAGGATGGGAGAGGAGGTCGATGTCCTCTGTGAATAAAGTCATTGTCTTGAAGCCAACGTGGCAGAGCAGTGAAGTGACAAACCTGTGAATAACATGAGAAAGAACCAGTCTATTTACTGTAAACAATTAAGAAGACCATTGTTTAACCTTATGTGAGGGGCTAATAAACACAAATCTTTAACTGAGTAATACCATAACAGGTAAAAGAAAAACACTTGTTAGATTAAGTACACATTTTAAACTTTTTAATTTTTTGTGTGTTACCTCATTCTTGTTGATCCCTAGACTATTTTCTTCTTTGATTATTGACTGTATTGTAAACTAAGAAGGTACTGTATTAATGTTTTCTGGGTCCGCCTATCCACTTGGCTTAAAATTTGGTTTCAGAATTTAATGTAAAAAAATTAGGAATTAAAGAGCATAATGAACAGAGAACTTTCTAACCCTTAAATTACCATCTGGTTTTTTAACCAGTAAGGTCTATTGTATTATACTGAGTGAATTCATGATTTTTCCTGTTACAATATTCTGCATAGAAAAAGAAAAATTAAATTGAGTGAAATCACTCATTTTCAATGAAAACACAAACAGAACTCTAACAATAACTAGTGAAAATTATTGCAATATTGATGATATTTTTGTTTAAATTTCTGTATGTGACTCATATGCTACTAGGGACCCCATAAACAAAGATTTATGGATTTAAAAACTATTTGATGCATAAATAGTTTAGAAAAATATATTCAATAACTCAGACTGACAACATCATTCAGTTACTGCTATGATTCCTCCCCTTTCTCACCAATAAGCTTATCATTTCTATTAAATGATAAAAGCACAACCCAAGCCAAGTTACACTACAGGTGATGACAAAAGAATTATATCAAAATAATATAACACCTAAAAGCTGTTCATGAAATCGTAATTTAAATGTAGGATTTTATGAAAGTCCGTACAAATTCATAATTCTACTTCAGATGTATCTTCAGTAACAAGAAAAATAAATTTGTAATACTTACAGCCTAGCACTTGGGTTTAATCCTATAATAAAAGAAGATGCAGCAAGAGGTGACATCCAATAGACTCAACTTCCAACTTGGGTGATTAACAAAAACCTACATGTACTGACCCTCAAACTTCTTTATTCAAGTGTGTTGTGACTGCTATGGTTGCAGAATAGTTCTGCACAACCTGCACCAAAGGGTTTTGTTGGGACATGGAAGATTTCTACCAAGGCCTGAAAAATTTATTATAGAGGCAACAGGAACATTCTCACGTCAGTCATCTCCTACCCTAAATTTCAGTGATTGTCAGTATGGAGATTGGGAAATTGTAATTTACCAAATATAATTAAAACAACATCTTATTTGAGTTTAAACCAGTTCTTTCTGAGCAGCACATCAATATGTGTTAAAAAAGTTTCCTATGTGTACTATCTCCAACATCAGCATTACATTCAGTGAGATGGGTGTGCTATTTTTATTCACTACTTTACAGACAACACGAGTCCACAGGGGACTCACTTAAAACAAATATTGGTTTAACTACTTCACATCTAAGTTTCTGGAAGGTTTGGAGTCTGTGCCCCAAAGACTTTGGACATTCTGCTACCATTGTGATTACAAAACTAAAATTAATGTTCTTGTTCTCAAGACCAATTCATTAACACTAAATTAACAGTTTTTCAGAAATTTACTCACATGTGAAACAAATAACTCAGATTTTTTTTTATAAACACACTGTGTAAAATCATCATCCTTGATATTATACTGAAGTCATGTTTAACTTACATTAACATATTATTTAAGAATAAAATTACTGGAAATGATAAAAAAAAGGTTCATTTTAACCCTGTATGTGTGATGATTAACTTTTGATTCCTGGTTTAACAAAACAATATCAGACTATTCTCTGATAGATTGTTTAGGTAGAGTATTCATGATGAAACTTTGTAGAGGACGACGTTTCGAAAGTCTTCTGCCTTTCGTCTTCAGGTCAGACTATTGATAAAATATTATGTTCAACATATGAAAAGATCATTAAATAACAACCCAATGTGTAGTAATGAAAAGATGTTCTGGCACAATGTTTATGTTTTTACATTAAGGCTTTCAAGTAATCTGTAATATGACATTGCAATTTGGGTCATATAAACTCAGCAATAAAGTTAAAAATCACACAAACACACATATACATATATATTTTAAACAGATAATTACCATAAATTTTACCATTAAAGCATTAGCATTTTTCAGACAACTTAGCAGTTCAATTTATTTAATAACTATTTATAACTTTCCATCTTCTTCACTTACTTGTGCAAGGGTGTAGAATTCATATAATTCCTTATGCCCAGCACAGCAAGTTTTAGTTATACTTTGCTCACTGGACAAGTAGTAATTTTTCACATCATTCACATTAATTTTTATTGCTAAAAAAAACTCTGAGCAGATATCTATGGATCCCCACAAGTTCCTGATAATTGTTCACTGTGGAATTATAGCTCATACATAAAAGCATTTAAAAATGTAAAGCTCAACCCAAAACACACACATATATAAACGTGTATATCCCTATAAATCACAAATTCTTAGTCACACACGCACAATTCCACAGTGACAAACATAGTTAAGTTAATATAACAGTAATATTACTTTGCTTGTCACAGTAGAAACCCAGGTAAGTTAGAGTGCCAGCTTTAGGAAAAATAAATAACATAATAAAAATTACAAAAAGCTTTAAACCGTGATATATATATAAACACCATAGTTGTTCACGGCAATACTAATGTAAACCATGAATTTTTTTTTATCAGTTCAAGTGTTGGGTATTCTACCTGCTGCACAGTGAACTCAATGGATTAAATTTTAAAAACCATAAAATTCATGAACAATTATATATGTAGAACTTAGAAGCAAAACATGGCATATGCCATTCCAAACAAAACTGAGATGTTCACTGCTGAATAAAAGTCATAAAGTTATATTCCACTTTTTGTGTTTGTTTTTTTTTATGAGATGAAAGGGTGCATAAAAATTTGTAAGAAAAACAAGTGGATTCTTCAAGCATTTTTTTCCCCTTGGCTAAAATGTTTTTTTTCTCAAAAATTTCACACACTTGTCCAATAAAAGACAAGGCAGCACTTTTACTACTTATTATTCAATTTTTACATACTTTCCAAGCTTCCTCCCAAGCCTTCCTCACTAAAAGTTCAGCTTGCTCAGCTTCTTCCAAAACCTTTCTAACTAGATGTTCTGCTTGTTCTACAGCTCTTGCAGATAACGACATATCAACAACATCATGAATATCAATATCAGAATCATCACCTTCCCCCTGGAAAAAAAAAACAAAAAATTTTGAAATTTCTTTATCAAGCATTCTTACATTGAATAATTTCACTTTAGTTTCCAGAAAAGTTTCATAATTATAAACATTTCAAGTTGATCATAATACAGTATAAACAGTATATTTAAAATCTGGTGTTACTATTTTACCTATCAGTAATATCTCACTTAATTTGTACTGTTAAAGATGGAGGTAACGTTGAATTAACAATGCACTTAATCATATATAGTATACTATATATATATATACGTATAAGTATACTATAGT
>NW_013667335.1:0-36527 GCF_000517525.1 Limulus polyphemus | reverse complement strand
GTGTGTGTGTGTGTGTTTGTACATATATATATATATATATAGTATTGATTAAGTGCATTGTAATTCAGTACTCCATGAAATATATATAGAAATTCAGGATTGTATTGAAATGTTACACAACCCTAGCAAAGTCTTTGAGAGATACAGTAACATTTATCTATAGACACTGATACATTCAAATCAAGACTAGGATAGTGCTGAAGAGTGAACTAATCTAAGATTTTCATATTTTCATTATTAGAAATATATATATTTTTTTATTTATGTGACTTTAAAAAATATTCTGTAGAATATACAGCTTTCATAGCAAAAGTGCTTAGTTAGGAAGTCTTAGCTGAAAATTTATTTTAAATTAATCTATTGAGGCACTTAATTTCCTTCTTACATTTAAAGTGTGTATTTAAGACTGATATCTTGACAGCATTCCAAATGTTAAGCCAATTACTGGATTCTCAACATAGATTAGGGATTAATTAATATTTATTTTTTCATTATTTAACATAAAAGTCATTATTTTTCTTTTCCTAACAATAATGCCCACTTTTTTAATTTTTAAAGATACTAAAGCCAACAAACTTATTCTTAGCAAGTTCTATTCATAACATATGAACAATAAGGGGCCATTTGGCCCTTCAAAATTGCCCTTGTACACCTTCCTTTGAGAAAAGTAAAAACTTAAACCAATCCTTTATTTTTCACACATTTATCAATTCCTCCTTTTGAACTCCAGTAAAGTCCTGACCTCCACTAACTACTGATAGTAACTCACTGTCTTAACTAGAGCCTAACCGGTTTTTTCCATATCTTAAACATGTTCTCTTGTCCTAATATCATCAGAATATAGTACACAGTAATCAAAGGGCTTTATTCTATCGATCCCCTGGATAATCTCGTTAACTTCAATAATATTATTACCTCTCACCATTCTTTTCTGAAGGGTAAATAAAGAAATCTTAACCTTGTTTTCTGAAGAGAAGTTAAGAGATCTTAAGCTATACCCATAAGTCAACCCTCCCATATCCTGGAATCATCTCAGTGGTTCTCCTCCAAACTCTTTTCAATAACTCAATATCCTTTCTAAGGTAAGAAAACCAAAAGTGTACACACTACACTGAATGAGGTAGAACCGATTATTTGTATAATGAGACAATAACTTATTTTGACTTGTGTTCAGTGTGTCCTAAAAGGGCTCAAGTGACTTATCTACAACATTGCCAAGATCCTTTTCTTCAGTCATTCTATTGAGTGTGACATTCTATTGATCTGTATCAAATGTATCCAACTAATGAATAATTAGCTTAGTGTACTCTGAGCTCCACCTGAGGAATACAAGAATGAAATTAATCACTTGATCCATGCAGAAATTTATATGTTCTGTAATACTTTGACATAAAGTAGGATACATATAGACTCTTGCATAATGTTTTTAACAAACAAAAAAATTTAGTTCTATACTTTTTCTACCAAGAAGTACATGTATAAAAAAAAACAACTGAAAGCCAAAATTTCTCAGGATAATTATCACAATTCCTTACATTATTTAATACACAATTTATAATATAAATTGATGTACCATTTAATTTTTATTATTTTAAGAAACAAACAGTCCATTCTTATAAGTCACGTATCTTTTCTTTCTGTAGTTTGAAATTAATAAAAAAGATTAAAAGATATTTTTAATGTACTGACAAAGGAAGCAAAAGCCTATTACCTTTCTACTCTAGTATATCAGCTCAAAATTTGTGTTAAGGCTGATACACTGTATAAAACATTAGTAAAGGTCATACATTTGATTTTTCATTGATGCTTAAAAGCAAAAATAGCTGTAGCTCTCACTTGGATAATAACTGACGTTGGTAAAACTATCCCCTATTCCAGCTGGAGACTTTGGATTGAAAGAAAAGTGTTAAAAAGACTTTAATTATTTTAACACTTAACTAGCTTTACTGTTAAAGTTTATTCTACAGTACTTGTAACATACTACATTGGACTAGTGTGGCCTAGTTGTTAGCATGCTCTGATTCTGAATGTGAGTATTAAGTATTTTGTGGCCAGCTGGCATTAAAATGCACTCCCAACTTTGGGATCTCTGCAGAACAATAAATCTGACACTCAAATCCAACTATTCAGTCAGACAAGAGTAGCCCCAGAATTGGCGGTGTGTCAAAAAAAAGAAATGAAAATACTTATTACTATTAATTTTGGTTTTATTTATTCTTGCAACAGAACACTTTTAACAACCCTGAGGAAGCACATCCAGTGCATAGATAGCCCTTTCTGTAGATTTGCACAAATATTCTGAAACAAACATACATTCAAAAAATAGAGATTAAAAAATATTTCCATACTCATAGGGTTAATAAAACTGTCTCATGAAGTTAATAAATATATCTAACTTACGAATAACTTTACATCATATCAATTTATGTGCACTTAGTATCTTAAGTAAAGAAAAAGTAAAAGAGTACACCTTTTTAAACTATTTTTACCAAATTGTTCGTGTACATCAGTAGTTGGAGTTAAAGTACCTGATTCACTTTTCTCAGAGAGAATGAATTTTCTCCAAATATGGCTCCAACTGGAGCACTTCTGGGTAAAGATGAAACAAAGTTAACTATCACCTCTGAATCTTTCAAAAGTTCCTCATCTTCTGGTGTTGTTGGGGGTGCAAATTCAGGCTCACTAAAACTGCTGTCTTCAAATAGGAACCCTTCAGGTGAGAAGAGGTCAATGTCTAGGTCTGAAGACAAATCACTTCCAAGTTGTTTTTTTCTAGTGTTGCCATAATTATTCTTTACACCTCGACGATGATTCATTGTTTTGTTTACCTCTATTTCAAGACAACTTCACATATATTGCTTTTTCCTAACTCAGACCTGTTGTGAAAGCAATGAAACTAAAGATTAAAGAAAAAGTTACAAATATACTCAAAAACTGAACAAGTGACTTGTGAGTTTTGTTTTCCATTCCTAAAGGCAGCTGCACTGAAATGGTAAATCCTCACAGATCAAGTACTTGTACAAAAATCAAAAAATAATGAAAGTATACACAGTCTAAGAGCTGCATTAGTCTTAACAATTTAATGTTCTTCTAGTGACTAAAAGTATTTATTTACAAGTTTTATTATTCCATTTTTAACAGTTCATATAAGAGTTTGAATTCAGTTTGTTAAATAAATAGCAAACATGGTAGTATTTCAGTTCAATTTGTAATTACAGAAGATTCTATATGTTTAATAAAATGATACAAAAACTTAACCATACTAAAAATGACAACAGTGCTATACAGGAATGCTTAATAACTTTTTTGCACAGGGAAAAACAAAGTATGTAAGTTTAAAATATGTTTCTAAACAATACCTCTAAAATTTAATCATACACATATAGTATTCATTGTAAACTTTTTTTCTCGGAAAATACTATCACAAAATGTTAGACTACCAGTTTGTGAGACACTATGGTATACACAAAACAAGATGATGGTGACGAACTTCGTGTTATGAGAAAAAACTCCCCTAGCTCACCTATGAATTAAGAATACTCAAAAGTTATGGAAAACAAAGACAGGAATTTTCATAACTACAGTTTTTACTATGATTAACTATGTAACTAGGATCTTTTATACATAATGTATTTTAAGAGAAAGGGTCATTGTTACTTTATAAAAACTCCAGTTGAGACCCACTCTGATACTACAACTAAGTAATTTATTATTTTTACACAATATTCCTCATATTGAAAAATACTTGACAATGACGTGAACGATGTCAAACATGTATAGTGCTTGTTTTTATGACCAATGATCAGTTTTTTAATATACAATGTTGATTGTTGAGTATTTTAATATATTTTAAATATTCATAGAAATTCAATAATGAATAAACTCAGTATTCCAAAGATTGTTTAATCTCGAAGTCTACTTTCAAGGGTGGTCCAGTTCAGTCTACAATTTGATCAACAAGTGTTACTGGGTTATACTAGTTTTGGAGAATTCCACTCCTCATCAGTAACCCTGAAAACAAGTAAAACAAAGAAAGATAAGCTGGACCTATATCACAGTGAAAAGTATCAACCAATCTGTTGGTGTGAATGTGATTTGTAATTACTATGATAAAAAACCTATACACAGGATAGGTGAAGTGAAGAATAAGTGTTATTGGCCACTGTTCAGTTCTTCTTTCAATTTTATCCAATCCTCATACTGTTTTACATACTTAAGTTTGAAAAACAAAACGCTATGTTAGACTTGTGTCAAACTACGAAAGCCATTGCTCTATGTTAATAAGATGACAGATATTAATATACCATACTAATCTAAACTTAATGCAAGATATTAATAAAATAATTTAAGATCTCGCATTTTTTATTTTTTATGACACTCATTATTTTCAACCAATTGTACAAGTTTTCTAAAACTTGTAGTAAATTTGTGGGGTACAGAACTCATTTTAGCAAATAATTATATAAACTGGGTGATAAGATAACCTTAAAAATAGTTCTTATCCCAGATTATTCAGTTTTTCAAATTTCTTTACTCTATGTACGTAGAAGTATGGAAGATATTAATGGCATTAATTCAGTGGATATACAGGTATAAGAATTGATTAATACATGAGCCTTTGTTACTAGTAGTGTATTAAACTCTTGGGTATTTTATACTTTTTCTAGCTGCATAGAGGATGTGAGGTTTTACATAATGTGCAGATGGCACTTAGGTAGGGTAGGGGGGGGGGAAGTCAAGTCAACTCTTGTACTGAGTATAACTTGTTTATTTTGCCAGCAATACATGTAAATGATTATTAAATACTACAGAAAACAATATGAGTAAATGTTCCCCCAAAAGATCGAGAGTTACATTTAAACTTTAAAAAAACTGTGTGTCCAGCCAGACCATGGATCACCAATAAGCCCCTCCCCTTTCCAAGTTGAATTCCAAAATGGTACTCCAGCAACAGAATGGCTTGGCCTTTAATTTCAGTAAGTGTATGGTAATGCACTTCGGTTATCATAAGTTGGATTAGAGCTGGGCAAATAATTCAATTACCTATGAACATTGATTGGTTTGATGTGAAATAATCAAATAACTGAAACTGCATTTAAACTGATTAGTGTCATAAAAATATTCAACTAGTTTCCAATTATTTCAGTTACCTAATAATTGAAATATTGCCATTACAATTTTTTGATTAATTCAACATTGTTCAGCTTAATCAGTTAGTGTCATGATTCATGAAAATAATCAACTAATCAAAATTAGTGTTTCTTAAAATGTAACTGTTAGTTAAGGTAAAATTGCTTTAATAAAAAAAGGTTACAAAAAATTAATATTAATCATTCTTTCTATTCACTGAATAACTTGTTTATTTAACTGTGTTTGTCAGAAATGATTAGACATTGACTAGTAACAGCTTAACAAAATTGTGGTGAGCTATGTTTTCATATTTTATTCATTTGAGTAAGTCTTTTACATGATGTAATGAATATGTGAAATCTAGAAGTTTCATGAAAGTTTAGGCTTCTGTGGAATCTTGAAGTTTCCTGTAATATGTAAAAGACTTGCATAATATAAAAATGCCCGGCTGACTAAGTTAAATGAATTAATCAGGTCAGTGTCAGTTAGAAAGTTTTTAGTGAGTTACACAGTGAGAGTTAGTAAGTCTGTTCATCAGTGACCATGTTAGTAAGTTAGTCAATCATTGTCTTTGTTATCAATCAGTGAGTGAGGACATTTTGCATGTTATTAAGTTTATTTGCGAGTTAATCATACCAGAGAAAGTGGTTTCTAGCCTTTGTAGAAGATTATTATAGAAATAAATATTTTTTTAATGTTAAGTGGACAAGACTTTGCATTATTTTTACCAAATAATCCAAACAATCAACCCAATTATAAAACACATCACAACAATATGTAACACCATTAAATCACAAGCCTATTTACACGAACAGGATACCCATTTAATTATGATTCGCTCTAGCTAAATAGGAAACAATCCAGCTGTTATCAAGTGCCACTTATACACTACCTCAGTACAGCAAGTTTTAAGTTCTTTGATCTATTGATTTCTCAACAAACACTCGTTTCAACAGTTTTTTTAATAATAGTACTGTGTTCTTTCTGAACTTACATCCATATCAAAAATTGTTTGCAAAAAGCTTGTTTTTTTTTTATAAAGTTATTTACGTTTTTCACACTGATAATGGAATTAGAAAATAATTCAGAAATGTCTGTGATTTTAATATTTCTTATAGTACTTTAATTTTCAACTTGTGATTTACTTTAATCTTTATAAATAGGTCATATAGTATCATCAAAGGTTTTCTTGGTACTGTATTTGTTTTTCTAGGATCAGCGAGTTCTTTTTACTGAATTATATATTATCTATCACACACTCTGTGAAAATAATTTTTACTAGTTCTATCACATGAAGTCTAAGGACAATTATTGTAAATAGGGTAGTACTGTGAGAAATTGTAAGGACAAAAACTTGAAATAGTAATTATCATGTTTCCTAAATTGTTATACTGGGTAATATCTATCATATTAAATGAAAGTTAGTTAAAATGTCTTTAAAAAGCCCCAAACAAGCTGACAATAGGAAGATAACCCTTATGTGAGAACAACTGATTAGTTGAATGTAATCAGTTAATGACCCTGATGATTAATTGATGAGCAAATTCCGAGAGTTACACAGTTCTAAAAGTATTACTACTGTATAAAACTACCTCTCGGACTCTATCTAGAATATTATATTATATACAGGTCTCTCTGTTAAAAAAATATTTTATGAGCCTAGTAGTACCAGATGTTTATCACCAAACCTTTAGATTTTTCTAAATTTTAGAAAATAAACAAATTGACAATTCGAACTTCACATTATAATTAACTTTCTCACATTATGTACCAAGAAGTTGCGCCAAACTATATAAAACTACTGTATTATGTTAAATAAGAACTTACTATTAAATCTTACAGTGCCTACTACTATCACTCACCCACTACTGCCATTAGTACTAACTCAGTAACTGTTCCTTATTAATACTATTAATAGTAATACAATAAATAAGTAGTGTATTACTACTAAGTAGGTAACACTACTACTACTATTAGTATTGAATAGTAATGTTTTTGCCAGTGGTTGTGCACTACTGCTACCAGTTTTATTAGTACCATTAACTTGATTATGTATATACTTAGCCCTATTACTACAAGTACAAATATTAGTAGATAATGCAGTACTACAGTTACTTAGTACTAGTAGTAGTCCTAATAACATTCCAGTTACTTAGTAAAATAGTAATGTAATATTAATTATTATTAATATTATCTAACGTTATTTGTTTCTTTTATTACATTACTACTAGTAGTAAAAGTATAGTGTATAGAATAACTATAAAGTATAATATTACTATTAGTACATAAATTTCGAATACGTATGCGGTCAAAAATTAAATTTGAATACAGTTAAACTAAAAGTAAAACATACTTAAATTACACATTTACCATAGTAAATTAGAAACAGTAAAAAAACTAAAATGTAAAATTAGTAACGATACTAGAACTACTTAACAGCATACTTCCTCAATCATTCTTCAAATATACTGGACTTCTTCATTATTCACTTCTTCGAAATTAAAAAATGTACATACGCTTACTCATTTTACTGGTTTTGATCTGTAGCATAGGCATTCCTTGAATAGACCATTACCATGGTCTCACATTTGTTTGCAGATGGCGACACATTCCTGTATAAAACAAGAATTAAGAATAGAAAATATAGCTGTACATAACTGAATTTGTCTGTGTTTAAAAATCGAATTAATTAGCTCCGTAGTACAAAACTGTAAACAACAAAAATGACTGAAGCATGCCTACATAGATCGAACATAATAAGCATTCGTAGTTTCCGATTTGATAAAATGAAATAGATAAATTCACAATATGCAATCGACAAATCGAAGCTATTATATTACTTGCGTAAACACCTAGAAAATGCTATTTCACCTATTTTACCATAGATTTTTTTTATAAATCACTTCTAATAATTGATTCATGTACATTTATACTTATTCTTACCATTTTAAAAACGTTGTAGCCCATATATCACTTCTCATAAAACAAGTGGTAATTTCAGCCTCGCGGATTTACCTGTGTAGTCAGTAAGGGTTTCTTAACTGGATACTCAATAAAACCAAGCTATGGAGCCTGCTTTTCTCTGAACCTGAAAATAATTTATCGTGCAAAAACATCAAAACAAGAAACAAATTCAGAAATCACGAAAGTGTTTATTAAATATAAAAACAAAACAAAATACAATACAATATATAGCAAAACAAAATGGCAGGTGTTTCCCATATACCGGTATATATGTGTTTAACTAGTAGAAGATATGAGAGAACCGTTAATTACTTTTTCTCTTGCCAGTTCAAATATAATCCTTCCTGAAGTCAAACTATAGATAAATAAATCCAGAGAAATCTAAATAACAAAAACAGCCCCGAAAAATAACTGCAAACTAAATAAACAAAGTAAACCAAAATCCGATTTAACCGAATTTGTTCAAAAGAATCAAATGCTTAACTTCTAGACTTTCTTGAAAGATATATTCTAAGATGATCCAACGTTATGTTCAAATCACGTTTACTTAAGACAACTGGTACGCCTAAAACTCTATGAGAATTCTAAAAGCTCCCAGAATTATAAAAGCAAAAGTTTAAAATAAGATGCTAGCGAAGATCATATAGTCATGAAGTTTGCTAAAATCTGAAGATTCTGAAGTAAACCTGGCCCTTTATATAAGACAGAAATGCACACAAAGCCATATTTGTTTCTGGGTACAAGGTCAGCAAGTAATCGGTGTGTTTGGAGCAAACTGCATGCAAAATGGCCACCCCTAGTTATTATCCAATTATCCAACATGAAAAACTAATGTTTTTTCTAATGTCATTACAAGTTATTTTTTCTAGCAAGAGAACACAGATAGGGCCCGGCATGGCCAGGTGGATAAGGCGCTCGACTCACAATCTGAGGGTCGCGGGTTCGAATCCGCATCTCACCAAACATGCTCGCCCTTTCAGCCGTGGGGGCGTTATAATGTGACGGTCAATCCCACTATTCGTTGGTAAAAGAGTAGCCCAAGAGTTGGCGGTGGGTGGTGATGACTAGCTCTAGTCTTACACTGCTAAATTAGGGACGGCTAGCGCAGATAGCCCTCGTGTAGCTTTGCGCGAAATTCCAAAAACAAACAAACAGAACACAGATAACAGCCAATTTTAAACAAATTTACGGTGCACTCTAGCGAAAAGGGAAGTAACCTACTTGAGCGCCCAATACGTCAGAACTGAGAACGATGAAAAATACCAAAATGTTTTTAAAAAATGTTTACACGTCAACTGAAGAAGTAGTAAACACATAGGACGGTTCAGTACTACAACGGGAATAAACTGATTCTAAGTTTCACAAACTAATTGGTAAAACTCGAGTCCAAAGGAAGTCCATCCTTATTAATCAGGTGCAACTGAATATTTTGTTGTTCGAAACACAGTAGCTTAGTTGGCTATGGCATCTGTCAATAAGCACAATTGCATTTTCTGATTCTTCCAGTCTTTGTCTCACCTGAGAAACGTTCTAACTTCATAGAATGGCGTGCATAGTATTTCCAACCAAATAATGTTTTTTTTGTTTGTTTGTTATAGAATTTTCGCTCATTACTCCTGGGATTCACAATACAATCACCTTAACCACTTGGTCGTGCGCTGCCAAAATAATGTTGATAGATATTATTTGGTATTTTCATCCTGAACGGCAATATATGTTACTCACGAACCAAATTAACAGGTCAGAAACCCTAAGGTTTAGTTAGGTATGACTATCCATAACTTATTCATTTAGAACTTCTGACCAGAGGAAAGCAACCAGTTAACAGCACTCGCTGTTTGAAAATTCGTAGATTTGGCTGATAGTAATATGCGCAAGATAAGTTAGTTTTTTCATATACAAAAGATTCAGTAAACCAGAAGCGTTCAGCAATTTTAAAACAAAATAATGATAATAAAAGTTAGGTATTTGTGTTCGTATCATTTTAAGTGTTATTCATTTTACTTTAGTGCACTATAAATAATCTTTAAAATTCATATTGGTTTTATAAATACAATATTTTTATTTGCTAATAAACCACGAAATATTATTAAATAATTGATTGAACAAATTATTCATTTGTCTAAAAATTTAAAATTGGTGACGGCTTACGCAGGGTTTCGATACCCGTGGTGGGTAGAGCACAGATAACCCATTGTGTAGCTTTGTGCTTAACTTCAAACAAACAAAGCTAACGCAGGTAGGCCTCGTGTAGCTTTGTACGAAATCAAACAATTAAACCTTTGAAGACCGCTGCCTACATTCCAGCAAAGCAGTTAGAATCGAACAGAATATGTTCGATTCTTCTATATCTTATTTTACAACGTGTCAAGCACAGTCCTACTGGCAGTTGCTCATTTAATGATGTTTGTGAAAAAGATGAAAAAGCTAATATTAAAATTCAGTATATTAGATTAGTGGTAATGTCTGTCAGTAGATGCCGCCACAAACAATAACTACCAAAAGTTAGTCTGTTTTAGTGAAAAGCTATAAAATAGGCTATCTGCGTTCTGTATCAACGAAGGGAATCAAATTCAGGATTTTAGTGTTTTATGCCCATAAAGTTACCGCTGACTTATCAGTAGACAATTAACAAAGGAAGATAACATTTATTTACCTTTAATGTGTTAACAGTTTTAGTTTTATTTTATACGTCTTGGTGTATTAACAAAAGGACAGAATACCAAAGTAATGTCAGTTTAAATTATCATAGCATGTAAGAAACGTTTAATGAAGAGAAAAGTGAAATGCTGTAAGCAACCAAGAAAAAAGAAAGTGGTTATTTCTGTTCACCAACATTCCCCAATGGGTCAGCAGTAAGTTTCCAAACTAATAATGTAAACAGGAGCAAAGTGAAGTCCCTAAATTTGGAGTGGTGTATGACTAAGTTTTGTCAATAAAATAGATTTATTAACATGTATTTTAATAAAGTTGCATAATTAAAATTATAATATAAATATGTAAAAGGTTGTTACATGCGCACTTTGAGTGTCCCTATGCATAGGGTTAAATAGCGCGCTCTGAATAAAAAAGATAATCAGCAGTTCTCGATATTCATAAACGGAAAATGTGTAAATGAAGATAAAGTGCTAAAACTATCAGAACTGTTGGCAGACTAGTGTGCGTCACGTGATCCAATTACGAAGTTTATCACCTTTTGCTGAATGCTTGCCGAATTTTTTATCGGCATTTTTGTTGTTTGTATAAAAATTCGTCGCAATTTTTTTTCTCTGAGGTTTCCCCAGCAAGAAGGATAAAAATTTTGCCAGCAGAATTCACAGAAAAATTTGATTTGTGCTGACAAATGGTATATTATCGGGAGGTGCAGCATTATCGCATCCCCATTCGCTAGGTGCCTGAATGTAAAAATACAGTGTTCGATACCTTGCGGTGGGAAGAGTGCAGATAGACCATTGAGTAGCTTAGCACTAAAATAACAACTAAAATAACGCATATAAGTGGAGGAAATGAAACTAAACCCAATCCTAAGACTGGATGGTGCGGTCCATTTAGTAAAAGACAATATTGTTGAGAAGTGTGAAATTGTATCTTAGAGTTGTATACCGATAATTGGTGTTGCACCTTCGCAAAAGCTTATGTGCTTTTTAAACAAAATCTCAAGTACAGTAATACCCCATTTAGCACTCAGGAAGGGTTCCTGAGAGCAGAGCTTTAAACGAATTAGCTCTAAACAGGGTCATTTTAACATAACATATATGGAGATATGTAAATGAAGGCATTGTTTCTTACCTGTTGTGAATGATGTACAAGTGCTTTATTTAGGTACTGGTAAATTTAACGTAAATTACTCATTACAATATCTACATCGCTGGAAAAAAGCAAATTTTTATTAGCCTTCAATCTTGTTTGGTTACAGAGCCATCAAATAGAAAATCAGATCCTTCTCCCACGCCCACCTCTCTCTTTCAGGATTTGTCAATACATGTAGTTCTCTTTTATGTTTACGACCATATTAGTTATAACCAATATACAGGCAAGGTTTTGCTCTAGCAAATGATTATTATATTACTTTGTTTTCTGTACAGAGATTTGTAGATCAGGAACGATCTTGTGTAGATGGATGATGTTTTAACGGTTCATATTGCGTTGCTAGAAACGCCAGAAAAATTGTGATAGTTAAGGCACATTGACTGCTTTTTGCATGTTATTATTATATGCTCTTTGTTGCGTTATTTTATTAAATAAAAATGATTTAGTGCACTACTAACATTAGTATGAAAAAGTAGTGTTCAGAGAGTTATGGATTTCTACAATTTTTTTTCTCTTTTGTGAAGCCCCCAGTAGCACAGCGATATGTCTGCGGACTTACAACGCTAGAAACCGAATTTCGATACCGTGGTGGACAGAGCACAGATAGCCCTTGTGTAGCTTTGTGCATAATTAAAAACAAACCAAACAAACAGACTCTCTTGTGAACAAAAACAACTCTCAAGGAGACAAGAGCTCTATAACGAATCAGCAGCGGGGTGGTGCTAAACGCGGTCTTACTGTATTTGAAAACTAGTAGTTATTAATGTCCTTCATAGAGGGCACAACAGACAAACATAGAAATAATTGAAACGCACTTATGTCAGAAGTTAGAAAATCCCACTACAAATACAAATTTAGTCTACGGTATACGATATAATGGTTCATACAATATAAAATAAGTGAAAACGTGTTTCTAGTTATGAGATTTATAAGGAAATTTACAAAAATAAAAGCCTTTGGCTATTACGAGATGGAATATTAATGATGCAAGTTTATAGCCAATTACGCATTGTCAAATGAAGTGTTGGTAAAAAAAAAATATTGAACCTAAAATACAAGTATGGAATATTTAATCAAAATAATAGCAAGGACTGACTTAAAACAAGAGATAAGTAATTATTACCTTTCAAGACAACTGGGAATAGTGGTAATTTACGTGTTTTGGGAGTAAATTTATATTCCGTTTTGTTTTCAGTTTTTCTGTTAGAATCTTTAATATACACAATGTATTTCTATAAACGTAAATAGTATTTATTTTTATTATTTACTTGGTAAATTATCAAACCTATATAAAAGCCAGTGTGTGTCACGTAACGCTTGATATGTCGAAATAGGAGGAGTAATAAAAGTTAAAATGCATTTATCCAGATAGAATAGTTCATCAATGTCTGCCCATTACGATTTTAGTGACGGGGGTGCCGTGAAAACTTATAAGTGTAGTGAGTGTTGGTATAATAAGCCTAACGTAGTGCGGGATCACCTAGCCTTGAGCCAAGTGCATAAAATTTATCATGAAAGTAAAATATCTATTCAATTTAAAACTTAAATCATTTCTGAATTAAGCTATTTTATGTTACACCAGCAACGTTTTAAATAAAAACAAACCTCTTTAATCAACTAAAACTCTAAATTTAGAAATCAACAAATATTTTTTCAGTTTTGTTGTCTATACATTTTTTATACTTTCAGTACATAGATTAACAACAATATTAGGTTATACTTTTGTTGCTAAGCAGCATGACATAAAAAGCCATTGTTGGAAAGTAGTGTTACCAAAATATACTGGCTTTTCTATATATTAGAAATTGTTAATCTAACTGATTTTTACCAATAATTATTATATGAATACGCCACGAATTCATTTCATGAATGATCTTAATTTTGATTGACTCACAAAGGAATTTACCGACGTTTGACTGTCTCGACTGCACTCTTCTGCCTCTTTGTTGGTCAAGCTTTATTTTGCAAAATTAATTTATTACAGTTACCTATGAAATGTGAGGTTAGGGTATACTATGGGGTGGGAGTGGTAGTACTTGCCTCGTCACTTTTGACGAACTATACGCTAGTATACATATAATTACCATTTTAAGATTGTTAGAAACACCCGGATATCACTGCATTTAGAATTTATTTGAACATTTGGAGCAAAAGTATTTAATACAGTCAGTGTCAAATATAACGCATACATGTCGTTTTATCACGAGAAGTATTTTGCATTGTTTGCTTGTCTTTGTTTTATAGCAAAGCCGCACTGAGCTACCTCCTGTATCCATCACGAGGAATCGAACCCTGGATTTTAGCACTGCTGTCCCACAGGGGTGCTGTTTTGCATTTTCGCTTACAATGTGGGCTTAGGGCTAAACTAAGTCCCCTAAGCTGATCGAATAACATGCCATATTATTAGGATTATGATAGGAAATATCGGTAACTGCGAAGTTACTCAAATAGGTGAACCAATGCATTCTAATCATTAAAAGTTTTTTTTACATTACATATTCCTAGTTAGACCGATATATTAAAATATCTACATTACTTGCTAGGTAAGCTATGGATTCTAATCTGTGTACGTAGCTCATTTTGATCAATCGCCCCCAGTGGCTCAGCAGCAAGTCTGAAGGCTTATTACGTTAAAAACCAGGTTTCGATATGCGTGTAGGCACAGCACAGATAACCTTCGTGTATCTTTATACATAACAATAAACAAACAAACAAAAGCTTTGATTAAAAGTTACTTACGATATATGATTATTGTAAACTACTGCAGGTACTTGGGAACTAAAAATTTAGTGAGTTGTCATTACGTCATCAAACTATGAAGTGTAGTTAAAGTTGCATATTTGAATTTAACATAGACATTCAGGAATATAAGTGTACTTTCGTTTATACAAAGGGACTTTTACTTCGTGAATATTGTATTAAATGGCATGAATATAAAAAAAAAGGAACAACGCAAACAGTCAACAGAATGGTAAATAAATCGTGTTTTACATAAAGTGTGTACATGTATGTAAAGTAGAATAGAAAAAGGCCGTATGTATAACATTAAGTGTCACTACAGTATGCAAGTTAAATCTGACAATTCTTTGCTTCCAAGAAAATATCAGAATAAGAGGTTGAAGTATGAGTTCTCTTGAAATATGTTTGACGTACTGGAACTTACGAATCCACAAACTGAAGATGTTTGTAAGTACTAGCTAACCCACTGAAGAAGTCTCGCATCTTCAAATGCTTTGTGAAATCACACAAAGGCGGGGTGGGAGAGGTATTGTCCATGAAAACCATACCTGATACGTTACGTTTTTGAAAAGGAGGCTTTTCTTTATTAAACTGAATCCCCAATTTATCAAACACTCATGTATTTTAATGCACAAATTCGAATATCTAAACCCCCCACTAGGAGGGCGTGGAGGTTGAATACTTTCTGGATAGGTAGATAATTAAATTATTATTAGCAGTCCCTCTGAATAAAATAAACATAAGAACATTGATTGACTCGTTGCCTAACAACGGTCATAAATATGCAAAGACGACTAAAACCAAAATCGGCACAAAACTGAAACTGATTTAGAACCATTTTATTGTGTTAGTGTCACAATAGTTATATCTTAAACATTGAAAATGGCGTTGGTATAATATCAAAAGTTTAGAAAAATAAAAGGAGTACTAAAAATCAACTGTGGTGCACGAGACTAAAATAGTTCATAACAAATGTTTTAATTAAGTGTTTAGCTATTTTCTTTTGGAGATTGTTAGAACACACCCGGCATTCACCCCATTTGGAATTTAGTTGAACATTTGGAGCAAAAGAAATACAACCAGAAATTAATATAATGCCTAACTGGGCTGAAGGAAGAATACTAAATTCGAAAATATTTGATCTAAAAAGGTTTTATGTTTAAGTTGGTGTTTCGAATAAAACATAATTTTGGGTATACGCTTTTTATTCAAGTATACTTATGTGACTGATGGTACTCTTTTTTTTTTAAAAGACAGCAATAACATAGATATGTACGGGTTCACAAGAATAAATAAATCATCATTTTGCTTGTGTGTACATGGAATCTTCAAGTGTAAAACACCAATAACGTTCCAGTTATGAAACACAAACACGAATGCTTAAAACAATTACAGAGGTTGAGTATATTATATTAAAATAATCTTGGAGACCTACGAGGTCGTTACAGCCCATGTTGCAATGTCCGGTTATGCTCTACCTGACAACCGTGCATCTTGATAATAACACCCGACGCAGGCTTCATCGTAAGGCTATCATGTCCACAGAACATAGCTCCTCACTGATACTTTCCATCATCCATCTAGATTACGAAGACGACAGTTTCCTAGCGCGCTTTCAACAATTTGATTGCAGAGAAATTCATAGGTGCTGCATCCTGCGACTGGGCCGATATGTCATTTCATTTTCCAACTGCTTGAGGTATGCGACAATTGAACAGGAGGTATGGCCGGAAGACATACCCTGTTGGTCCCATTGGTCTTCTTGATTATGATGGATTCTGTTGCGTGGGTCGCGAGGACGGTTTTATCTACTGGCCATTGTGATAGTGGATTCTCATCTGTCACGAGACGCAGCACTTTGCTTAACATGGCTCAGCTACGACTTTCTGGATGGTCCTTGTGTCCCACGTTGATCCATATTTATTTGTTTTCATATGCGAGTAAGTACAGGGATATCTCCATCTTGAAACTTATAAATCCATGATCTAAACACATCTTTATTATCTAAGTGAACATATATTTGGCACTAAAAAGGGTAGATACGTATCCTTCTAGAAGGTGATCAGTTTTCCATGGCATCATACTACCTACGAAACGCCTAACAACATTACAATTAGTCCTCGCGCATTCGTTCCACCGCTATTTTATCTCGACTGTTATTGTTACGTAACTTGCTTATTTGTATATGTAAAAGTATTTTAATATAATATACTCAACTCTCTGTAATGTGATATAGGCTACGGCCTAGGTAATGAATACCGACAAAATGATTCTGGGATATTGCGCGTGTACTAAATATCTTCGTAGCTATATCTGTTTTTACTATTTTTTTTAAGCTTTATAAAATTATTGTAACAAAAACAGACACTTTTATACACTGTGAAGACCTAGGTGCCATCTAGAGACTTCAATTTAAATAGAAGTTAAATAAGACACCGGTTGTTGCCGGTGGTAGTCAAGGTGACGGCGTACAGTGCAGGAGTACTTCACGACCGAGGGTTTCTGAATTGACCGAATATGAGGAATATAATTAAACTTATACATGTTATCAATAGGACTCATTCCATTCGCTTTGATACTACTTTCGTTATTATTAATATTTTGGGGGAAAATTAGATTTTACACAAAATGTATAGAACCGTTGCTTTTGCGGGATGACTAGAGCGACAGCTGAAATACGAATCAGATTAAGTATTCACACAGATTTGATGACGAAGAACCCACTTTGAGACTAACAAGGCTTGCAGCCGGCTTGAATGTATAATTATGTTAAACTTAAAATAAAGTTTTCTTCCTTGCCTATTCAAGCAGTTTCCAAACTATATTGTGTATGCACACGTTTTGTTACGCTTTTCGTTTTATAATTCACAATAATATCAGAGCTAATTAACTATGCATTCAGAGGGTGTATTTTGAACACACCTCGTGATGTTTTTTTTAATGAAATATTGCGTTCCTAAACGTCAGTCAGGCTACAGGGCGCTTGGGAGAAAGAGGGCATGTTCTTTTCACAATTAACGTATCAGTCTCCTAACAAACTGTCCTTGAGTTGCTACTTGCTGTTTGAAGGCCAATAAACCCCACACAAGTTAGGGTTAATCATCGTAGAGAGAGAACAAACAGCCTTGGATATTTCAACAGTGGGAGAGCGAGCGAAAGGACGTATCATACAGGTAAGGGCAACTTCTATCACTCAAATTATTGTACATAATTCTGTTATGAAACTTAACTGATTCATTCCTTTTAGAAAACGTCTTTTTTTTTACATATACTTCGGAATTCATACCAGCGAATTTGATACGCATCTAAAATAATGTGAGGTTTGAAGCTGACTGTAAATATCAAACTATGAATGATAAACACAAAATAAAACAATGTTCAAAGTCTTCTAGTATTTTTGGCGTTCATTTGAAGCGCAAAACTATACAAATGACTGTGTGTGTCTCTCGCGGAGATTCGAACCCCGGACTTGAGCGTTATAAATTTTTGTTGTTGTATGGTACTTTTCAGAATTGTTAAGAATGTGCTTCATGTGGTGTATGTCGTCTGAGAACTTTATGGTCTAATGAACAAAGTTTAACTAATAAAAACAACTAATCTTTATCTGATAAACGAGTTAGTTATATACTGGATTAAAAAACAACTAATCTTTATCTGATAAACGAGTTAGTTATATACTGGATTAAAAAACAAGAACAATATAGAAAGGATTTGTAATATCTGCAAAGTGAGAAACATAATACAAATCCAATCTGCTGATAATCCATTCTTAACTTCTAACATACATATATGTATATAATTTTTCATGTTATTAAGTTTCATATTCTTATATCTTCTACAAAACAAAACAAAACACGAAACAACCAGCCTTAAACATTTACTTGTATTATTCGTAACGCTTGAACTTAATTATGATATTGTTTTTTAATTATTACTATTACTAACAAAAAAAAAGCGTTTAAGACCTGATAATATTGTTGTCGCAACTGATCGTTTCCCACCTATTTTTTTAATCATTCCAGTTTTTAAACACTAACCAACTGCTTTTGCGGCGAGTGGTTAATAAAATGGCACCCTTGTGATACAGAGGCTATTAATATATAATTCGAGTTTCCATTCCCATACAGTAGAGATCAGGTTGATCAATAGGTCAATATCAGTCCACTGTTGGCTGCACCTTAACTTGTGTATTTCCATGATAGGAAGCATACAGCACATTTGCAAAATAGCAAATGCACTTATCCTGTACTTCTGACCTAACACGGGTTGTGAATTCCATCTTCTTTGGTCCTCTCAATGACAATCTGAGTGGATAACACTTTCGGACTACTCGTGTTCTTAGAGCAGCTGTATGTAATTGGATTCGTACACTACATCTGCATTTTATTGTTTGTTTGTTTCTTTGTAATTAAGCACAAAGCTACACGATGGGCTATCTGTGCTCTGCCCATCACAGGTATCGAAACCCGGATTCTAGCGTTGTAAGTCCGCAGACATACCGCTGTGCCACTGGGGGCGCATTTTATTGAACAGCTACGAAGAAACTCGTGGAATTATGAAAGAGTTGCATCGTATTATGCTGAGAAGTCATGGATGGTTGTTCACATTCTAATTACTGTTTTATATGTGTTGGTTTAAATGTAATATGTTGGCTTAGTGACAAAGAAAAATACAAAAAAAAAGTTTTTGATACTTCTTTCAGACCGATAGAAGATGTTATCTATGAATACAAACACCTTAAAATTGCTTCTTTTTTTTTCTATAAACGCGCGATTTCAACGAGTTCCGGTGATACGTTATAGTGATTTAATGCCCTTTCTTAGTACTTGTGATTTCAGGTTTTGGCAGCGATATTAACTTACAGTTCCAAACTATTGTTAGGCCGTATTAAAACAATTAATTAATGCGTTTTTCATTGAACCACTTCTATTCTCTTGTTGTATAGGTTTCCAAACAATTAACAAGGCAGTCTAAGTTCATGCTGGGAAGATATTCAACATTAGGTAACTACAAAAGTAATTATATTTTATTGTAGATTAGCTTTTAATTTTTCCTTGTAAAAATATTACATATATCAGTGAAGAATTGTTTATTGTTTATTTGTAATTAAGCACAAAGGTACACAATGGGCTATCTGCGTTCTGCCCACCACGGGTATCGAAACCCGGATTCTAGCGTTGTAAGTCCGTAGACCTACCGTTGTGCCACTGGGGGCATCAGTGAAGAAATAAAAGTAGAATATCAAGCACAAAGCTACACAATGGGCTATCTGTGCTCTGCCCACAACGGGTATCGAAACCCGGATTCTAGCGTTGTAAGTCCGTAGACATGCCGCTGTGCCACTGGGGGGGGGGGCATCAGTGAAGAAATAAAAGTAGAATATGAGTTAGTATCCAGAAGTTCTCGGGCCTATAACATTCCCCCAAAGAAAGTACACAAGAGCCTACGGTGGTATTACTTCCAGGTTTTTTTTCTTTCTAGTTTTGTGGATTTGGGATTAAATTTTATATTAAAATAAATGTGTAATTTTAATACTTCGGGAATCTGTCTAGATTTGTAAAATATATTCTGTATATATTTAAAAAAATCTAAAATCCATTACTCAAGGTAATTAACTGTTATTGTATGTCTTGTAGGATTAATCAAGTCTCAGATACCAAATAACAACAAAATGTAACGTTTGATTTGGATTGAGAATATAAATATATACATACTTGAAACATCAAGATATTCTATTAATGTTATTATTCAGGCGCTCTTAAAGTCTCGTAAAATTCACTAGTAACAATTTCCTTAATTGAATGTATTTTCTGGGCATCTGGTAACAGGACTTCCCGCATTTTTACCGCGCCCACTAAACCAGTCTTACACAACGTACAAGAAGATAAGCCTTTTATGGAATTATATTGTGTAGTTTGTTCTAATAGTTAAAGCAAGGCTTACAACGTCATAATTTTTTATAAACATTTAAATTCGGCTAATATTCAATACTGGAAACTTCTATTTTATTATTCTTATCCAGTATGTGGTACCGAGTGCGAAAATTAATAAATCTATAGTAATAAGCTCTTTTTTTGTGGTTATAACATGACAAAAGGTTTTATTTTCGTACTTGTATCCCATATTACAAGTTTATGTTCAAAGAGTACTAATAAGTTACATTCATTTTACCATTTCTCTGCGTTATACACACACCTATAAGCGTCGAACCCTTTGAGAACTGATGGATCTGAATGCATCAGACTTTCTCCAGTGTTGCTCCCTTTCATATAGAGCTATAGATTTCGGAGTTGGCAAGCCAGTCTCGAATTTGTATAATTCCGCATAATATTCCCCGAATTTTACGTTTTGGGTGCGTTATAAGAGTGACAATCAATCTCTTATCACGGATTAGGTAGAAAGATATCTTGTTGTAGGTCCCAAGCAGTGATATAGACTGTTTTCGATTTTTTTTTACTGGTGTCAAAATTGACCATTTGAGATTGCGTGGTGGAGACATTGGGCATTCGTCCGTGAATGCTAGCCTCTTTAATTTTGTTACTTTGTCGTACAGCTAACTGGTAGAATATATATGGCTAGATACGTGTACTAGATTGTACATCTGTATTCCGTACAGGAAATTGTGAAACATGTTCATACTTTTAAAGAGTTAAGTTATAAACAATGGACACGACTTCTCTTTAGCTTAGTCAAGGTCCATCGGGAAGGAAAGGGAGGGCTCCTGGTTTCAAAGAACCAGGGCTTGGGACCAAGGGGACCGGGGAAGAGAAGGAAAGAAGAAAGGGAAGGAAAGAAAGAGAGAGAAGACACACACACATACACACACTTTGGTAGTATTTTAGACTTGACAAAAAAAAAACACAATTGAACCTTTTATCAGTCTGACGATAACCGAAGGAATTATTGTATCATGCACTAATTGGGCTTGAAGAATTGATCGACACAAACTATTTTTTCAGTGTGATGTTTTACAGTTCTCTGATATGTATTTCAACGATACGATTCTTATCAAAATCGCTTTCATTGCTTTCGTGTTATGCCAACGTTAATGCCAATGGTGAAATACTGGCAAGGACGAGGTGGGAAGGTTTGAAAGAGATAAAAACCGTGTCACAATTTTGGCCGATAGCAGGTAATTATGGGAGGAGTGACACCAGGCTCTGACGAAACCTGGCTATATGTGGCACAAGGCTCTGACGAAACCTGGCTATATGTGACACCAGGCTCTGACGAAACCTGGCTATATGTGGCACAAGGCTCTGACGAAATCTGGCTATATGTGGCACCAGGCTCTGACGAAGCCTGGCTGTATGTGGCACAAGGCTCTGACGAAACCTGGCTAAATGTGGCACCAGGCTCTGACGAAACCTGTCTATATGTGGCACAAGGCTCTGACGAAACCTGGCTATATGTGGCATCAGGCTCTGACGAAACCTGGCTATATGTGGCACCAGGCTCTGACGAAACCTGGCGATATGTGGCACCAGGCTCTGACGAAACCTGGCTATATGTGGCACAAGGCTCTGACGAAACCTGGCTATATGTGGCACCAGGCTCTGACGAAACCTGGCTATAGTGCTAATTTATATAATAACAATGAACATATGACATAATTTATAAACTATGAGCTCGACTTGTCTCCTTTAGCTTTAACGCTCATTTATAAACGAAATTAATATACAAGATAGTATACAATGGATTCGACTTTCCTTTAGCTTTAGCTCTCATTTATATAAAACAACCAATTTTAGGTATAAACAAGGGCCAGGATGTGTCTTCTCTAGCTTCCAACGCTCATTTACAAAAAAATCACAAAATAATTTAGATTTAAGATATAAACAATGGACTTGATTTGTCTTTTCTTATTTCCAACAGTCATTTATGGACAAATAACAAGATGACTGTAATAAATATTTGGGAGTATCTTACAGACAGGAATATAACGATCTCTCTTTTTTTTTTTTGGATATATGTTTTGTCTAAAAATAAATAATAAAAGGCTTACAACATTTTAATATTGTATTCTGTGTAATAATTATCAGCATTGCGTCTGTTAGCTAAGTTCCAGCAACGGAACCGAACGCTCGCAAAGAAAAAAAATCCATCTCTTTCTTTCGCGGACAGAGAAAATCCATAAAATTATTGTAATATCTCACGCAATGAGTCTCAATTCTATTTAACAATAATCTAAACTGGTAAAGTATTTTTCTAGCAAATTTTCCTTCTTCTGGAAAACATAGCGAAATGTTGTCATATTCTATCACACTGTTCGCGTATATAATTACATTAATGTTAAAAACGTTTCTGAAAAATATATTTTTTCAAGTATATATTCAAAATAATCAATAGAGAAAGTAATACTAAAATGACTGCAATATTCACGAAGCACAAGAAACTATGCTGCGTTCTTTCTATACATATACAGTATTAACTTCCGATCTAAGCAAGCTACTTTAGACCATGACTAAGATAATCACGGTAACGAGTATAGCTAATTAAAAAATACTGTTATTACATTTAAAGATAATAATGCAGTATTCCATCAATAAGATATAACGCTTTTAAAGGCGTGTCTCTCAGTTTTACAGAAAAATAAAGTGTTCTAATATCTTTGTTTGTTTGAAGTTAAGCACAAAGCTACACAATGGGCTATCTGTGCTCTGCCCACCACGGGTATCGAAACCCGCTTTCTAGCGTTGTAAGTCTGCAGACATACCGCTGTGTCACTGGGGGGGGGGGGTTAATATCTTGAAAACAAAAAAAGCGCATCAATAACACATTCAGCAGAGATCGAACTTCGAATTTTAGCGTTATAGATCCTTAAGCTTACCGCTGTTTATAAGTCTGTCGTTGCTGTATGAAACATTTGCTTCTGTTACATATAGTATAATGATACTGATATCAGGATAGAAACTTAGAACGCAGACAAGGTTCTTTTGTTGGCTACCATTATTGAATGACATTTAACAGTGCAAACAAGGTGACCTTCACGTACTGAGTAGGTTTAGCTAGATAATATCCTACACTTATCCGCTTGTCATCATTCAACGAACAATAAAGAATGTTTTACAGACTGGTGTATGATAAAAGTTCCCACGTTTAGAAGAATGACGTTGCAGGGTTAGTTCTGCGTAATTATCCAGTCAGCGCAATGTTGTCTACAAATGATTAAAACTTATATTAAAAAAAAAAACAGGCGTATTTTTGTTCATTGTCTTCATAATTGCTTGACTTGTTTTAACATAGATTGTCGCTCATACTTATTCATTTAATTACTTTGATAGTATTAATTATCATTTCTCTTATGTTTTATACTGGATATTTTTCTTTGTTTTTGTATTTTATTCTATTTGAATTTTTTCCAGTAGCATGGATTTTCTTATGGCTTGTCAGTGCAACAAATCAGGTAAGCCTAATTAATTATTCAATACAATAAACCAGCTAAGACTAATTAATTATTAAATACAATAAACCAGCTAAGCCTAATTAATTGTTCAATACAATAAACCAGCTAAGCCTAGTTAATACACTCTTGAATAATTCATATAAGATTCTTCTTAATTTTTATTTCAGTCGAGAAGATCAACATTTTCTAACTAAATTATTAGAGACAAATTGAAAAGTGTCCATGCTGTTGGGCAGCAGACAATCTGCGGAAAGTTGTAGACGTAAAGTAAACCTTTATTTTGCAACAACTGTTTTCCAATGAAAGTATGTTTTGATATACATTTTAGACTTGTTTAGCTAAAGGATTCTTTGTTTTGCTTAACCATGCATGTGGATTACTAAGGTTAGCAGGTTTGGATTATATGTTCATGATTAACTTCTGGTGATTAAGTTAATTATTTCCTTCTTAGTCAAGCAAAGAGAAGTACATGCAGGCATGTACAGACCAAGAGCTCTTCGTCAATCTCGCGCCTCTTCAGTTTTCCTGCAGCGGCAAAAGACTTGGAGGATATTACGCTGACATTGAGAGTTCCTGTCACGTATTTCATTTCTGTGGTCCAGGCTATAAGGGCGGCGTTGCTGACCATGTGTTCTGTTGTCATCCGGATTTGGTGTTTGACCAGAAATTCCTGGTGTGCGACAGACCTGACACTGTGGACTGTGCTGGGTCTGCCCAGTATTATAACTTACAGTTTCGAAATTTTCGCGACTACCCAGAGCTACAAGATCAAGAATTTGATGAAATTGCTACTACAGATCTCACGTTGACACAAACAGTTCATGATAACACCAACGAACCTGACCAGTTAACTCGAATGAATTTCCGAAACACATTAGTCACAGAAACGTTAGTGGAGCAAAATAAGTTCAAGCCAACAGCATATTCAGATAATACTGTCGTAACGGGGGTAGTAACAAAATTAGAAAACACTTCAGTTTATCCTCAGAGGCAGAACACTGCTAGTATTTTTGTGGATACAAACTACGCTAGTTCAACGCCATCTATCTTAAAGAATAATTTTAACGAGCCAATAGTAAATCTCTTGGATGCTAATCGTTCAGGAATGGAAGAACCCCTCTTAGATTTCTCTGTGTTATCAAAAATGCAGATTACCACTAACAAATATATCAACGCTGGCCAACCTCCACCAGAAGCAGCAACAGTTTCTGTGACGTCAGAATCAGAAAAAACTATAGTAACAAATTACGTTAAGACAGACACAGAAACGACTGCACTAACAGATTATATGATATCAGAATCAGAAACGTCAACAGATTTCATTACATCAGAACTAAAACTAGGAACAAACAATTCACTGAAACCGAAGTCAGAAATAGCGACATCAAAACCATTTACTACCACAGTAAAAGGTCCCGCGACGTTAGAAACAGAAACTACAGTTGCAACAAATTCTGTGACCTCAGAATCAGTTCATGCAACGTTAATCAATTCTGCTATATCAGAACCAGAAATAATATTACATTTCATGACATCCGAGCCAGAAACAACACAATTAGCAGATCCCATGACAACAGAATTAGAAAAAACAACAAATTTAGCTATAGCAGAACTAAAAACAACTGTCTCTCTGAAAACAGAATCGGAAACAGAAGCCTATTCCGTGACATCAAAACCAAGTACAACAGTATCTATTCCCGCGATATCAGAATCAGACACATCAGGATTAGTAGATTCCGTGTCACCAAAATCAGTTACAGCAGTAGCAGATCCCGCAATATTGGAACCAGAAAGAAATATAATAACAAATATCGGTTTATCAGAGCCAGTTACGACAGTAAGAAATCTCATCTTATCAGATCCACAAACTACAATAGAAATAAATACTTTGTTATCAGAGCCAGTTACAACAGCAAGAAATTTAACTTTACTAGAGCTACTAACAACAACAGTAGTGAATTCTGTGATATCAGAACCTATTAAGAAAGTAGAACATTCCATTTTATCAGAGCCACATATAACAATAGCAACAAATACTGTGTTATCAGAATCAGTTACATCAATAAGTAATCCCATTTTACTAGAACCACAAACAACAATAGTAACAAGTTCAGTGAAACCAGAATTATCTACGACTGTAACATATCCTGTGATATCAGAGCCAGAAACAACAACAGTAACAAATTCCGTGACTTCAGAACCAGTTACAACATTAAGAAATCTCATTTTATCAAAGCCACGAACAACAATAGTACCAAATTCAGTGATATCAGAACCAGTTACCACTGTAACATATACTGTGATATCAGAGCCAGAAACAACAGTAACAACTTCTGTGACGTCAGAACCAGTTACCACTGTAACATATCCTGTGATGTCAGAGCCAGAAACAACAATAACAACTTTTGTGATGTCAGAACCAGTTACGACTGTAACATATCCTGTAATATCAGAGCCAGAAACAACAACAGTAGCAAATTCCGTGACGTCAGAACCAGTAACAACATTAAGAGATATTATTTTATCAGAGCCACAAACAACAACAGTACCAAATTCAGTGATATCAGAACCAGTTACCACTGTAACATATCCTGTGATATCAGAGCCGGAAACAACAGTAACAACTTCTGTGACGTCAGAACCAGTTACCACTGTAACATATCCTGTGATGTCAGAGCCAGAAATAACAATAACAACTTCTGTGATGTCAGAACCAGTTACGACTGTAACATATCCTGTGATATCAGAGCCAGAAACAACAACAGTAGCAAATTCCGTGACTTCAGAACCAGTAACAACATTAAGAAATATTATTTTATCAGAGCCACAAACAATAACAGTACCAAATTCAGTGATATCAGAACCAGTTATCACTGTAACATATCCTGTGATATCAGAGCCGGAAACAACAGTAACAACTTCTGTGACGTCAGAACCTGTTACGACTGTAACATATCCTGTGATATCAGAGCCAGAAAGAACAACAGTAACAAATTCCGTAACTTCAGAACCATTTACAACATTAAGAAATCTCATTTTATCAAAGCCACGAACAACAATAGCACCAAATTCAGTGATATCAGCACCAGTTATCACTGTAACATATCCTGTGATATCAGAGCCAGAAACAACAGTAACAACTTCTGTGACGTCAGAACCAGTTACGACAGTAAAAAATGCCATTTTATCACATCCAAAAACAACAATAGTAACAAATGGCGTGTCATCAGAACCAGTTATGACAGTAACAGATTCCGAGACACCAGAACTCGAAAGAACAACAAACTTTGTAACAACAAAGTCAGAAATAACACAGTTAACAGATTCAATAACATCAGAATCAGAAGCGATAACAGTTTCCTTGACAACAGAAAAGGGAACCGATTCCGTCGCATCAAGAGATTCAACTGTTGAATCTAAGACCACTATCGGTAAGAGTAAAAATGTGAGCGTTTGAGAATAAATCTTAAACCTCACCACGTAACTTCAAGCTCTAGACAACAATTCCTTAATAACCATAATAAATCAAAAGAATGCTAAGAAGTGTAATATAACAGAACCAGAAAATATTTTTTTTAACAGCTTACACCATCAGAGGATTCAGAAGACGCTTTTATCGTAACCGAAGCAGCACGTGATGCTCCCTTAGCAACGGATAAAAACTATTTTAGCTCTTTATCAGGAAATTATAATTAAAACAAACGACATACTTCTGTCACTGAATTCTTTCTTATCGACCAATGAGTACAACTTTGGAAATATTTATTGAAAATGCAAGCAGGCCCGTTCTCAGAGGTTTAAAAGTCCTGTTGTGAATAGGAAATGAGGGGGCTGTTTTAACAACTCTCTGAGTGTAGAAATTTCGTGTGTATTTTATTATAACTCAAATCAAAATCAGAAATCGAGTCTAAAAAAAACTGTAAACAAAATAAGTCAGAATGTTGCTATTGTTAATTAAGATTCAGGTTACATAACCTCGAGATCAGTGTTTACTATAATGTGTTTGTGGGGTCTACACGACGTATATCACGCCCACTCACAGGTTACTTGTATCCTAGAGATCAACTTTCAGTATAAACAACATTATGTTGTTTTTTGTTGTTGTTTTTTGTCAGGGGGTGATTGAGAGGGGGGGGGATTCTGGACACGTTCTTTCCCTCTCTGGAGAATCTTTGCCCAAGGTTCCTGATACACATCCAATTCCAACCGTGGCAACTGCCTTGTATTTTTGCAAGATTACTTTTGTATTATAATTATTCCTATCAATAAAGTTTAAGGTTAAAAGACTTTTAAAGAACTCCCTTAATTGAAATTAACCGAGTTTAGTTTATTTATGATATCCAGTTATGTAGCTTAAACATATTAAAAAGCTAGAGTTTTCACCCTAAAAAGTGTTTTCATTTAGTTTTACTTCAGGCAACTAAGTTCTTAAGCAAGTGTTAAACTAACTTGAGAATGGCGTATTTTTTAGCGAAGTTTTTTGAAACTAATTAAAACAAAAAATGCACTTTACGACCTACATATATTTTGTTGGAATATCAAGAAACAGTTGAAACTTGCTCACCAAATACTACTCTTAACTAATACACATCTATAAGAAACCCATTCAGTTCACATTATCCCAGAATGTAAATAGGATATTCTGAATTAATACATAACTAACACACAACTATATCAAAACCATAAAATACAAAAGCCCACAATATGAAAAATACTGAAATAAATCCATATATAATATACAACTATAATGAAATCACACAACACATATCCACAAAATGTACAATACAAAGCTCTGAAATATATAACTAATACACAGATATAAGAAAATCACACGATGCTCATATCCACAGTATGTACAATAGGAAGTTCAGAAATAGATTGATAACTAATACGTGATAACATATCCACAATATGTACAATAGGAAGTTCAGAAATAGATTGATAACTAATACATGATAACATATCCACAATATGTACAATAGGAAGTTCAGAAATAGATTGATTACTAATACATGATAACATATCCACAATATGTACAATAGGAAGTTCAGAAATAGATTGATAACTAATACATGATAACATATCCACAATATGTACAATAGGAAGTTCAGAAATAGATTGATAACTAATACATGATAACATATCCACAATATGTACAATAGGAAGTTCAGAAATAGATTGATAACTAATACATGATAACATATCCACAATATGTACAATAGGAAGTTCAGAAATAGATTGATTACTAATACATGATAACATATCCCCAATATGTACAATAGGAAGTTCAGAAATAGATTGATAACTAATACATGATAACATATCCACAATATGTACAATAGGAAGTTCAGAAATAGATTGATTACTAATACATAGCTATAAGGAAACCACATGATGCACGTATCCACGGTATATATATATTTATAGGAAGTTCTGAAACAGGTGTTCATAAACTAATAGTGGATTAGTTCTAAATATGTCTTGAAAGCCATATCAAGATTGGAGTTCACGTGAAAGGTTAAGAAGTAAACATCAGTAGATATGTAAATAGTGATATTGATGTAACACCTGAGATAGTCATGCTGTTATGAAAGACACTGACAAGCGTTTAAACTGATATTTTGTAACTATTTCACGTGAAACAAAAACACGTATCACGGTATTAGACGAGTTCCTGTTCGCTTTCTGTGTTAAAAAGATAGACACGAAGAACACTTTGTATACCTCACTTCCGGTAGTCTTTTCCATTTCCGCTTGTGTTCATCAGCATTTCGATTCATCTGAATCTTTCTTCTTCTGTTTTGAACTGCATTTCTCATAACCATTGCATTAATATTTATACTAAGCAGAAGGTTACGACGAACCAAACTTTTTACAATTCCAGTTAATGAAAAAAAAGCAAAGAATCAAAATCTGAAGAACATGTCTCTTTTCTTTATACCAAGACTAACATTGAGGTTATTAGAGATACATATCGATGTAGCTAACGAAGTATTTGAGGTGTGATCAATTTTGGTGTTTATTATGTTTTTCTAAAAGAACGAGAACTGCCGATTGTGACAAAACCGTCTGATTTAAGAATAGTTAATCCTCAATGTGTTTAAAATCCTATGAATAGATATATTTAACATTTGGATTAATGTCGGAACCGTTCTAAAAGTAAAATAGATGACGCTATGCGTCCATAACTCAAACGATAAAGGTGTCAGGTTTTATGTATTGAAAATATTCTTTACAGTAGGTGTCTGTGACTTGTTGGCGATACATTTTGACAATAAACAAACAGTACACAATCCACTTATTTTAAAATTATATATTAAAACAAGTCAAACATATATATAAATGTTCGTTACACTATTGGTTATCACAGCTGCATCGAGATCTTTAAATAATTGTATCTTTTTCGCCAAAGTCCACACAGACTGATTCAGTTACTTTAGAACACAATTTGACAAGACAAATTATTCTTCTCTGCTCTGTTATTATAATACAGTCAGTTATAATTTCATTTTAAAACTCGCCACTAAACGTTCTTTATGGCTAAACTCACAATCACATAGTCCAGATTTATATATTTATAACTAGCTCGAACTACATTCTATACATGTATTTAGACAGACAGTTTTAAGATGCCAGAATTTCACCAATAATTGAACTTACGATTAGTTCCAAACGATCAGATTTCGAAAAGCAAACGTTTTACATTCATAAATCATAGAATAAGTTTACGGAACACTAAAACAAAGAAAAAAGACTTTAGACATGCAGTTCTAACAACGTACAGATATATTAGTTTGTTTTCAATTTCGCGCAAAGCTACATGAGGGCTACTTGCGCTATCCGTCCCTAATTTTGCAGTAATAGATTAGAGGGAAGGCAGCTAGTCAACACCATCCACCGCCAACTCTAGGGCTACTTTTTACGAACGAATAGTGGGATTGACTTTCACTTTATAACGCCCCTACTGATGAAATGGCGAGCATGTTTGGTGACGCGGATTCGAACCCGCGACCCTCAAATTGCGAGTCAAACTCCCTAACCACCAGGCCATGCCAGGCCCGTATAGATGTATTATTAAGAACGACGACGATGAGAAGACATTGTGTGAGGCTAACATATATATATTTTTATATATATATTCCAAAGGAGTACTCAGGTTTCTCCTGTAATCTATGGATAAAATGAATTGAGAAAACTATTTAATATAAGTGTACTTTTAAAGTAAGATCACTGACGTATTGGAAAGACGACCGTGAAAATAAAATGCACACTATATGCATAAAATATTGAAATGCTAGATTAAAAGGCATAAGCATTTGCTTTCAAATTTTTTATTCGTTTAGTGTATATTTCCAGATAGATTCTAATGTCAGAATTTAGATACAATATCAACACGAATGAGGTGTATCATTAAAACAAATTACATGCTCTGTGTACTACCACACTGAATTGACATCGGATATATTTTCTCATCATACTTGGAATTAAAAGTTAATGTTCCAGTCCTTTGCTACATGATATAGATAATTATTTTCACCGATAAAGTGATTGAAAATTTTATTTCATTTCAATATTTTTTGCTGTTTAAGGTATTTCGAACATTTTTTTATTTGGAAAGAAAAACATATTCATACGTTTTTAATTCTTTTTCTTATTAATGTTTGCTATTATTAAATTGCAAATGTAATTGTTGTTTTATTCAACAAGTCCGTTAATAAGAAATTAACTTCACTTTTTCTTTAATTTCCTCGTATTTACAGACTACAAAGAGAAACATATAATTGTTATACAGATTTTATTACTTTATATACATTTCTAGCCGTCTAACGTGGTGCCAAATATAATAAAACTTGGCAAAAAACGAAAATCAATTTTTGAGAAATACACGCAGTTACTGAGTCCTTGGACTCAGTAATGGCAGGCAGACTGTTAGATTTTACAGAAGATAAAACAAAGAAACAAAATGCTTGTCTCCTAATTTCTACAAATATAATTAAACAATATTTTATTTTTTTTTACTCTAAAACGAGAATAACCTTTCATACAGGCTGAAAATGTGTCGCTTCGAAAATTCAGTTTTAACTGCTATCGCTCGAAATCACGGTCTTCAAGATGGCTGACTAAACCAATACAAATACCGAAGGTTCCGAGTTCAATATTAATAAGAAACGAGCTAGATCTCGCATTTAGCCAAGAGGCAAACACTGTACAGTTTCTCCCCTAAAGCTTGCACACTGTGATGGAAGCAAATATTTTTTTAAGGGTTACTATAACATGTGAAAGGAAAGGCTTAATTATATATTTTTTTGCTCATATTTTTGGATATCTGTATATTCCTAATCCCAGGATTGATCAGACATTTACTAACAATGTGTACTTATGAACCCAGGCGATCATCACCCATATTTACCTCCGCCTGATGGTGACGATGGTTATGTTTTCGCCCCTGTGTGTGTGTTTGTTAGCAGAATTTCTCAAAAATGACTGAATAGATTTCAACGAAAGTTGGTATACATTTGAACTATGACCTGACTCAGAAGTTGTTAGTTTTGGAGGGTCAAGTTCATGAAAATCCAAAAATCCCTATGTGTTAACATGATGACCGATTTTTCACTCTATTTTTGCTCTGTAATTCAGTCAAAAAATGATCGGATTTTGATGAAACTTGGTGGACATATGTATAATATTATTCCTCATTGTGCTCCAAAAAATAAGGTCCGTATCAGTTGATAACGACGGACATATGGACACATTTCCGTATTTTTTAAGGGCTGAATATGATTAACGCTGGGTGGCGGAGGTATGCACTCTACTGAGTGCTCCTCTAGTTTACTGATGTATACTCCAAAAGTCAGCGATTGTCAACCATATTTTATTGATGTATACTCCAAAACTCAGCGATTGTCAACCATATTTTATTGATGTATACTCCAAAACTCAGCTATCGTCAACCATATTTTACTGATGTATACTCCAAACTCGGCGATCTTCAGCCATATTTTGCTGATGTATACTCCAAAACCCAGCGATTGTCGTCCATATATTAACAACTAATAGCACATACCAACCACAGTCAAGAAATAATTGTATTCACTATAAACATTTTAAGATTCATCCTCCACTTGCTCAACACTTACCAATCCTATATTTAAAAGTAGAAGATGAATTTCAATAATTATCAAAGAAATGGTGATAATTAACATATTTGATGAATGTTATTTTTAGATCAGATGCTTGTTCTGTAATTTACTTGCTATAAGCCAAGCTTTTAACACATAATCCAAAGAGACTAAAAGAAAATTAATTTTTTTTATAACTATCCACCATTTATCAATTACGTATTAACAAATACTGTTCTGATGTTAATATCATGAAACTCATGCTAAAATGATTAGGCCTAGAAGTACCATTGAAGTCCATATACTTATACACAAAATTACTTGTGCATCCATGATTTTGTTCGCTACAGGATATTTAATAACACATAAGCCATGTAGAAATGTATACTGTGAACAAAGCGCATAACCCCATTGCTAGCTCTGCGTTAGTTACAACAACATTCTTGCTAAAACGCGCACCGCATTTTGGGGCATTTAGTACGTTATAAGAATGACAATAATGTAAGAGTAGCCCACGAGTTTGCGATGAGTAATGGTATCAGATATCATTTCGTGAAACTTTGCGCGAAAATTCTTAAACAAACAATCTTTGATGTTAAAGTGGTTGATTTTAGAGAGAAATAAAATAATTTTTATTTCACTAGACGTGGAAATGAAAGTTTGTTTTTTTCAAAAAGAAATAACACAATTGAACTCGGTATCCTTTTTCTAAACAATTAAAGTAAAAACTAGAAACGAAATGAACTCAATCAAAGGCTGTTTGTTTTAACGCCGTTCACTACTGAGCCTACATTTCGTGCAACGAAGTGATCAAAATATTTGAATGAAATCAACCATATTTTATGTGAAATATGAATGGGACTCCAGCAGTAAATAGCGACGTTAAATGAAATATTGGAGGTGTGTTTTGCGGGAATCGAACCCCGGATTTAAGCGTTGTAAGTCCATAATCATGTCGCTGACCCACTTGGAGACTTGCGGGAACGAACCCTTGGATTCACAGTCCGTGCGCGCTAACCACAGGCCACCTATAGCTCTTTCATTTACTGATAATTTAACTGTTTCGAAGAAGATTATTAGTATATTGTAATTTACTTGTAATTTTAGTAAGTACAAACCCTACAAGTCCAAAAGACATTTAAAATTTCTTTGCCTGAAATACGAACATGAGAAGAAAATTGGTGTTCCATTCATTAAGAGCAATGAATATTTATATGTCATTGTATTTCAAACATGTATTGAAATTTCTTAGCATCATATATAAAAAAATGGAAACAGAATAGAAATAGTTTATATATTTCAAGGCTCAGCGGTAAGTCTGAAGCCTTATAACACTAACAATCGTGTTTCGACATCTCAGTGGGCAAAGAACAGACAGCTAGTTGTGTGGCTTTGTAAGTAACAACACACAAACAGATTTAATTAATTTTTTAAGTACTTTTGTGTCTCTTTCATAATTTAGGATTTGAAGTAAATACACGTAAATATTACTTTATGCTATTGCTTGATACGTGGTGTTTCAGCGGTAAGCACGGGGTAAAATTCGAGGTTCGATCCGTGCAGTGAGCACTGTGCATCTAGGCCATTGTGCAGCTTTTCGCTTAAATAAGTAATGTTAATGGAAAAATCAAGTTAGACGAGTGCATCCTTACACATAACTTTCGGTTATTGAAGTGGAATTATTGAGATAATCAACTTTATACATATGGTAATTGCCAAGGGTATATTTACTACAATATTTATTGTAATTCAGTTGTAGTCATTTATTTGAACTTGGTCAATGAATGGTTTACAAGACGAAAAAATGATTCTTCAGTATTGTACTGTTACAGTGGCACCATTTCTGCAAGATCTTCGAGGGAAGGGAGGGGCGCAAAGTTGAATCCTAATACACGAATTGTTGATGAAGTAGCACATTTTGGAGATCATACTTTAACTGTAATAGCTACGGAAGAGCCAGAGTGTTATGAATGAAAAAACAAAACACGTGGAAATTTCGACTTTGTACTTTGTATATTTTAATACTAGTGATTTCCCATAATATGGGCATAAACATAACACATTAAACAGACGTTTTACATTTCGCACACAAAAAAAGGTTTGGGTGGGGCAGATGACCCCCCCCTCCCTACTTGGCGCCACTGTACTGCTTAATTTTATTGCTGTCGATAAGAGATGACTTTCAGTTTTAGCGCCATGACAAGCAACACGAATATATAGTTGTAGAGAGGCTTAACCAATCAGATTTAACTCATTAGTTTCCTTAGACTATGTATTGTAACTCACCAATTATATCTCCATATATTTAAAGACGATAGATGAGATTCATATATGTCTATTAGATTTACCCAAGACTTACGAAGTATAAATGATTTACAGATTGAGCAACCTACGCTAGCATATTAATCAAAGGTTGACTGAAGTTGTTTTACCCACGTGGTGAACGAAACATGTGTCTGTTTCACGTCTGGTTCTCTTAACCCTTACCTGTCGTTACTGGCTTGACTTCTCACATGTAATTTAAAAACTTATATACAACTAGGCTGGCTTAGGTGTCTAAAACGATGCTATATGCAAAAACCAAACAATCAAAGAGGAATAAATTAACAAGACCATATAGAGGCACATCAATCTTATAATTGTGATACGATTTCATTTAGAATTTTTTATAATAAAGTTTTTGTGTATTTACACAATACTGTGCAATAGACGTGATAAACATATATATATATATACAGAAGACGACTCCCTGGTGACTGTTAAAGTGAAAACAAGAAAAAAACTAACCTGCAAAGCACGTGGAAGCTGCATGGGTTTGTCCAGGATCCTTCATAAACCGGTAGATGCATGACTGAAATATATTATCGAATCACTTGGCATGTTGAGGTTCCCGGATGTCAAATTAAAGTATAAATTATAAAGTCCGTGTTGAAATAAAATATGACAAACAATCAAATGTGTGCAAATACTTAAAGAGAAATGATTCCGTATTGACTCAGAACCATATTACTGTGTCTAAGATGAGATGTATCTTGTTTATAATCAAAGAATAGAAATGATTCCATACTAACTTAGAACCATATTACTGTGTCTAAGATGAGATGTGTCTTGTTTATAATCAAAGAATAGAAATGATTCCGTACTAACTTAGAACCATATTACTGTGTCTAAGATGAGATGTGTCTTGTTGCTAATCGAAGAATAGAAATGATTCCGTACTAACTTAGAACCATATTACTGTGTCTAAGATGAGATGTGTCTTGTTTATAATCAAATAATAGAAATGATTCCGTACTAACTCAGAACCATATTACTGTGTCTAAGATGAGATGTGTCTTGTTTATAATCAAATAATAGAA
>NW_013667334.1:241425-249194 GCF_000517525.1 Limulus polyphemus | reverse complement strand
TTTTCATAGAGCTGTCACCTAGCGGAGAAAGACAGCGAAAATCGTTCTCCACAGTACTATAGGCCTATGTGTAATATATAGATTTATTTCATTTATTGGTTTTAGGTCTGTTTGTTTCAAAGCAAAGTGAGCTTGGGATATCTGTTGGAATTCAATCTCAGATTTTAGCATTGTAACACCTTAGACTTAACTCTGTCCCAAAAGGGGACTACTTGTTACAGCGAACTTTGTCTAGCAAGACTTCAACAACTATAAAACTTTATGCAACGAAGAAATCAAACATCCACTGACGTTTTGTCACAATAAACACTGTTCTAATCGTTCAAATATATCTTTAGGTTGTTGAAAATTGGATAGAGACTAACATATTGACCAGTTAGATCAAAAAAGTCTTCTTCAAAATGTTCAGAGCACAATCTCTCTTTCTGAATACGTACAAACCATTTTTTCAACAGTTCAGGCTGTGTCAATGGAGAGCTGGATGAAATTTGAAAATGCATGAACTCCATTGAGATGCCAAATACTATATCATAATAAAACTCAGTAAAAGAAAACTGGCAACGTAAAAACGAAAGTTACTGCCATTGTGTCAAAGTTACTATTATCTAAAATGTAATATGCTGACAGCGGCAAATCAATTCACATGAACGTGTTACAATTTGACGGAATACCTGGTGATGTTTCACCCTCACACACCAACAATATAACTACTATCTTCCAGTGACTTTTCGTGAAATCAGAGAGTGCTCTCAATACTTGTATATAGGCGTTTGCAGTTATCAATTGCAATGCCAAAATCAATGTTAACATTCATTAAATTTCTGTGTGAGATCATTAGCATTTATTTAACCATGCAAGATTAGTATTCATCTATTATTGGAATTTTAAATGGGGTGGGCCAATCCCAGAATTACTGCAATACCGGGCCAACCCGTGGCAGAGGTGGAGCAAGCTCCAAGCACCCCGCCACCTTACAAAAATAAGTTTAATATCATGGTCCCCAATGGGAACCTTATCAGATATTAAGCTGATAAGCATAGATACCACTTTGAGATTTATTTACAACACATTTGGTACAATAAAATGAACAAATAGATTACAAGATAAAATCTGTACATAATGAACGAAACATTTAATACAAAGAAAAATTCTATAAAGTGTGGAAATTTTTTCCCCAAAACAATATGTACAAAGCAAAAAACCTTTCTAATATGTAAAACACAAAAAAAACTTCTATCTACAATGTGTACAAAACAAAACATTCTATTTACAATATGTACATGGTTAATAAATAGTTAATTTGCAATATCTGCTGAGTAATCTATTTGCATTATGTACATCATAAGAAAATTATCTAAGTAAAAATTATATTAAAATAACTGGGGTAAAGAGAATAATAATCAAAGTGCAAGTTAAATGCTCTCACTCCCTATGGTGAACATGGGAGAAACATCAGGACGCCAGTGGTGAAAGAACTCTCCATTTCCCAGAAGCTGGAGATCCGACTCAAGACAGGGCAACAGCTTGAACCTGACCTTATAGTATATGCTCTGAAAAGTCACGGGAATCGCTCGTAAACGAAGCGGTTCCTCATGAGCCAGATGACATATTTACAGAGCAGAAGGAGATAGTTAAACTGAAAGGCCAAGTGACTTGGAACTGGAGAGGGGATATGATACAGAACAGTCCTGGCCATGATTGGTGGGGTACAGAATAGCCTATCAACAATTCCCCAAACTCGCACTGATATGGGACACAGGACTAAAAAATAAAGGATTGACTCTACCCGTGCATGGCAGATAGGACATGACTCGGTGGCACTGATGTTGAACAGAAACAGACGCTCCCTCACAGGCAGATTGTTGTGGGCGATACGCCAATTAAAGGTCTGTAGATATTGATCAACATGGCACATCGTCACACGGCCTTAAATAACATCCCATGGAAGGGCAGGGTGATACTGCTCAATCCAATGTGAGTGCTTCGGGGCCAGTACTGCACAGAAGGAACGTGAATCTGTAAGTAAACCAAGAGAAGGGGAAGAATCTCGACAGCGTCGAAGCGCCACCACAACCTCAGTATACCACAAGGGGGGCTCTAAACACACAGGTGTGTCAAGAGCGATGGCTAAGCCAAAATCCCTGAGGCCCAAACCTAGAGAGAATCGCAGTAGGGGACAACAGAGATGTCCCATCCAGGACAAACTACGCACAGTTACAGCCAAAAGTAGAGATAGACACCATGAGCGCACACAAGGGATCCCAAGACCCCCCCCCCCTTGTGGAGTGGCAACGTTAGAGACAACTGAGATACCAGTTCGGTTTTGCCACTCCACAAGAAGGAGAAAACCTGGCGATCGATCAAGCGAGCACGGCATTCCAGCAGGGGGAAAATAGCCCCAAGTACCACAAAATAGGCAGGGTACGTGTGTGATTTACACCTGTCCTGCAAAAGAAATTTGCAGGGCAATAGTGGTAGTCCTGAACCAGTGTACTCAAACGGTTTGCAACATCCTCCCAGACTGTCTCAGGATCGGAAAGAAAGAGGATCCCAGGACATTTAATCGAGGAGGAAGTCCAAGTAAGGTCAAATGGGGTGTCTGCAGATGAAGCCCACCTGCCCAACCAACGAGCCCAAGATTTGGCATATTTGAGCTGAGCTGCACTGGCTCTTGAATACAGAGAAACAACAGCCAATGCAGAACCAAGGGAAGTCTGGTCAGACAGGAACAGGTTGACATCATCAGCATGACTGACATACTTGACAGACACCCCATCTGGTAGGGAAATACCTCGGATGGAAGCCGTGTGATAAAGGTACGAGAGAAGGCACTCAATCACGAGTGTGTACAAAGAAGGCGATAATGGATAACCCAGGTGAACACCTTGAGAGAGAACAAAAGGAGCCGTCAAGAAGCCATTCACCAAAAGCCTGCTAGAGGCAGAGGTGTAGAACGCCTTCAAATAACACACCAAGGAGGAGGGGAAGCCATATCTCCCCAAAACGTACCACATGAAATTGTGGTGAACTCGATTAAAGGTCTTGCTCTGATCAAGTGAAACAAAAATTGCTGGGACAGCACGATCAGTTAGATAGTGGAATAAGTCCCAGAGAAGGACAAGGTTCTGTTGGATACTTCTACCCTGTACCCCACATGTTTGAGTGCTAAGAACCAGGGTGGGCATCACAGCACCCAAACAAACACACAAAACCTTCGCCACAATTTTTGAATCGACGTTCAGGAGAGATATTGGTCTCCAAGAAGAGATGCTGGATGAGTGCTCAGGATCCTTACAGAGTAAGGTAATCAACCCTTCGAGCGTACCAGCAGGTAAACGGCCACGTGACAAGCAGTCATTAAAGACCTTCACGAAGGAAGGGCCAATGACATGCCACACATGGCGGTAAAACTCGACCGGCAGGCCAACCGGCCCTGGACACTTACCCAAAGGTAAGCTCTGGGTGACAGACCAACAGTCATTCACGGAGAGAGGACGAGACAAGTCCTCGTGGTGTGACTGGTCCAGAGTCGGCAAGAACTGGGTGATGTCATCCCAAACACTATGATCAACAGGCATCGCCGAAAACAAAGAGCTGAAATGAGCAAAGCACATGTTGAGGATGTTGGTTGTGTCAGAAGACAAACAACCATGCATCGTCAACATGGAGGAGATGTGTTTACTTCCAGCTCTCTCCCGGGAAATGCACAGGGAAACACGACCCAAGTTTTCGGCTTGCAAGGACTCTGACAGGCGGGTAATGTTGGCAGCCCAGAAGAGCTTTTGATATTCCAAATCTATGTCTCCCTGAAGCCTCTCAATGTCAAGCCAGGTCCATTGGTCAGTGGGGTTCCCCGAAGCAAGGCTGCTAAGGCTGTCTGCTTAGAGCGCAGGAGAAGCCTATTGTTGCGAGCCTGATCATTACCCCTCTGCCTCAGCAAGGAGGCACATATTTCCTTCAGACCCACCCACCAAGACTCACCTACTGTAACAGCAGAGCAGGCTTCCCGGACCAGGGATAGCAGCTGCTCCCCTATCACAGCATCAGCAAGGAGGGAGACATTGAGCCTCCACACTCCAGGACCCTTAGATATGGGGGAGAAGTCCTGAAATGAGGAGAGAAAGGCCCTGTGGTCAGAGACATAGCATATTGCACTACCAACCTGATAAACTGCTGCACTGGCTAGTAAGGGTATCAAGTCACCTGAAACATAGAAACAGTCCAGGCGACAAGACACACCCTTACCATGCCAAGTGACAACAAAAGCAGAGCCATGCAAGTAACGCCAGACATCTTGGAAACCAAAATCCGCCAAGAGGGAATGGAGGGGTTGAGTACCTTCGTCCCCTGAAGCAGGATTACCACCAATCTTATCAAGGCGTGGATCCAACACACAGTTGAAGTCCCCACCAAGGACGAGATTGGCCTGTGTGACCAGGTACCTGTCCAAGGAAGAGAAGAACGTCCAATGTTCCTTTCCCTGAACAGGTGCATAGATATTAACAAGACGGATCTTTCGCCCATTAGTAAGGACATCAACATAAACTACTCGCCCTGTAGCATCACTGTGTGAGGCAAGGACACTGCCCTGAAAAGAGGGACTGAGCAGGATCCCCACCCCACAAGCATTCGTGGTACCAAAGGACCAGAAAGCTGGGACAGGGAAGTAATGTACGAATGAAAAATGATCCATTTTGGAAGCAAAATGGGTCACCTGCAAGAATATTACATCCATCCTGAAACGATCAAAAAGGAAACTGTGTACCACTGCTTAGCAAAGGTACATAGTCCCTGGATGTTCAAAGTTAAGCAGGAGAAGCCCATTCCGCCCAAAGGGAGCAAGGAACTACAGTCACTGCTGTTTCACCACTGTGTCCAGCAATGAGACGGACATGACACATTTAAGGGTAATAGGATCAATAGTGTCCAATTTGGAGACTGGAGGCGACCTGTCAACCACGGTGGAAGACTGGGACGCCACATTACGTAGTTCAGAACATAGAGGAGGCACAGGGACAGAATATGACGCTTTTGGAGAAAAGGAGAAGCAGCAGCCGGAGGATCCACCGAAGCAAAAGATGTTATTGGATCATCAATATCCTTGGAGATCACAGACATGGTGGAGGTGACAGAAGAGGATCCCTCTGCACTTGTAGGGACATCCACGTGACGGGACGAGGCAGAAGAAACAGCAGGTGAATCGGGAGGAGAAGGAATGTTGATAGAGGAATCTTCTTAATAGGGACTTGATGAACAATGGGAGTCCTTGGACACCATGGAGACAGGCAAGACAACAGGAGAAGAAAGAACAGAGGTTTCAATGCCTTATGGAGAAACCTCACTGACAGAACTTGAAGGTAGTGATTCCATAGAGACAGGATGGGCATCATCCGTTGGGTCAGGGACAGGCAGTACAGGCTCAGTAATAGAAGGCTGGTGTTAAGACATGGAACATTGTTTGTTAGCCCCAGAAACCTTATCAGCATGAGTAACGGCACGGGAGGGGCACACAGAGGAGCTGTTAGCCCCCTGACACTTATCACAGTTCACTGGTCCACCTCATGCCCAAAGGATGAACACCAAGAGCATTTTGGGGTTGTGCACTAGTTAGCCAGGTGACCCTCTAGGCCACAATGGTGGCACAGACAACGCATGCCCAGGTAACTTACCATTACAGTATAGTTTCCAATTTTCAGAAAAATTGGGAACTGGAGAAGTCATATCAATTCGAATCCTACAGTTACCTGTGCACTCAAACTCGATCTTAAGAACTTTGCCATACGGTTGAAAGGCGGTGGTGATTGTGGCATAAGGCATTTCAAACGGGGCAGATCGCATGGTCATCCCCTTAATGTTCTGACCTTCTGGACCCACAGAGATTGATTCACCTTTGAACGTGAATGTTCCCCTACCCAACAGCTGGTTAGCCACAGCCAGGGAAGACAAAGTGGCAATGTATCTTCCAGCACCAAAGTGCTGGAGGCAGTCCACAACATTACAACCCAGGCTCTCGCACATAGTCAATCACCAGTCGGTATTGACTATAAACCTGACCAACCCAAAAAGTAACAAAGTAATCAAAAATTTAAACTGTCAAGAAAACACAAACGAAGAAACTAAAATGATACTCACAATAACGCTAACTCGAGGATAGAAACTGCTGGAGAGAAGACTGGCTGAAGAATGCACATACAGGTCCAGGCTCATGAACGTGTTACAGTTTGACGGAATACGTGGTGATGTTTTACCAACAATATAACTACTATCTTCCACTGACTTTCCGTGAAATCAGAGAGTACTCTCTCTATTTGTATATAGGCGTTTGCGACTATCAATTGCCATGCCGATATCAATGTTAACATTCCTTAAATTTCTGTGTGAGATCATTAGCATTTATTTAACCATGCAAGATTATTATTTATCTATTATTGGAATTTTAAATGGGGTGGGACGATCCCAGAATTACTGCAATACCGGCCCAACCTGTGGCAGGGGTGGAGCAAGTTCCAAGCACCCCGCTGCCTTACAAAAATAAGTTTTATAATAATAAATAAAGAATACACACGAAAAACAAGAAATAAAGTTCTTATCTGGGCCTCCTTCTTTTCCTGGCCACTAAACATAGAACAATAACATGCAAAAAGCAAACAATGTTCCATAACAATCACAATTTCTCTGGCTTTCTAACATGAGACAAATGCTTTACAAATTCATACAAGCTAGTCGATATCTTTCCCGTGGGAATGAAGCTTGTACTAAAAGAGAAACTGGCAATTATCTTTACAGAAAACAAAATAATATGTCATTTGATAGATGAAAATTTTGGCTTTGTGTTGTTTATAAATAATACAGTATTAAACATAAAAGAGAAATATTATCAAATCCTGAAAGATCGGATGTGACAAGTGGTTGTGACCAATAGGCCGAGAAGCGATACCAGTTACTGCCTCGTAAGAGATTTATATATTTCTTTTAACTGACTTCTTAAAATGGTGTTTAGAACGTTTACCCGTATTTCAAATATTTTGATGGTTGTCGACCAGCACAGATCCTTCTTTACTTATATTCACGATAAGTTGATAAGCATTGTTCTTTCGTTTTATAAGAAAACGAAATTAGGTAATTAAACTATTTGAATGAATATGAACAATGATTTCTCACTTTTTCATAGAGCTGTCACCTAGCAGAGAAAGACATTGTGCATATAAAGCCAATATTTCACTGTTGCCATGCTTCTGTGACAAAACTGGCGCTTAATAACAACACAAGTTAAGTAGATTAAAACTAATATTTAACACAAATAGTTGGTCTGTGTAGCATTATCAAATATTAAATAAGGGTATAGATGGAGAAAATGTAAAATTTGGTTTATCTCGTCCATTATCAGTGCACTTAAGAAAAAACTGTCACTTACATTAATGAATACTTTCTCAACTGTTTCATTATAACTCCTTCACACTCAGGAAAAGTACTTATCTGTACTCCAATGATTTCTTAATTACTTACAGCGGTATGTCTACGGACTTACAATGCTAGAAACTGGTTTTCGATACCTATGATGGGCAGAGCACAGATAACCCATTGTGTAGCTTTGTCCTGAAAGCTTGATCTTCACCACACCTTTGACAGCCAATGTGACAGTCATTAGATTCATGGCCAACATCATAGCATTGATTGCACAGAATTGCCTTACATTCTGAGGCGAAATGCCCGTAACATTTACATCGTGCACATAATTTTTTCATTCTAGGGTAGTTAAACATTACCCT